>NW_007727800.1:139029-170658 GCF_000696425.1 Galeopterus variegatus | reverse complement strand
GAAAAAAAAAAAAAAAAAAAAAAAAAAAAAAAAAAAAAGTTTGAGATGAATTAATTGGCAGCAAAACTTGAACTGATATGAAGGTCTCTGTAGTATGTATTTGACTGACACACATGTATATGCTTTGTCATAGAAATATTTGTCTGTTAATGGCAAGCTGCATGAAGTCCTCCTGGGCATTTTTACAAAATATGTAGTGCATATACTGTATTACCTTCCTAAAATCCATAAAATTCTGAATTTCAAAACATACCTGGCCCTAAGGATTCAAGAAAGGGATTGTGGATCTTTATTAAATATTTAAATAGTCAACTTTTAAAGGTTTGCTATTGTGCAGGAACAGCCATTTCTTATCAGTTAGTTGCTAGGTTTTTTCCTCCAGTCCCTATTCTCTACTTCTACGATAATAAATAGATGCTCATTTCAAAGGTCTTTTTTGGCTACCTTCATAATACTGGTACTGTTGATGTCACTGAATTATTAGGTTTTTCTTCCTCTATAATAGTAAATAAGGTAAAAACTTCTCTACAACTTCTGGACTTGAAGATTTGGAAGGCTATTTCACAGAAGTGGTCTCACAAACTGAAGTTTTACATAAAGCTTGAAGAAGATACTGTACTTTCTGAATATTTTCCAAAGCAGATTAGAGTTGTTGCCCTCACTTATGTGTATTATTTCTGATATTTTTGTTTCTACTTGTGGCTTAATGCAGTTTCTTTAAAAAACTGGTTCATAAACTTCAATCTAGAAAGCAGTATAATTATCTTTCAACATAAGAACATCTGAGTTTCCATTTGCATTTTGGCTGTCATTGCATGAATGCTGGTTTCAGCATTTTCTCCAGAATTAATTAAGAAGGTATGTATAGTAATTATTATGTAAGAAAGTCTTTCCTTCTCAAGGCACATCAGTTTGGTTCCTGTATTAACAGGGTCTCACTATTTTGTCAGCAAGCCACTATTAGTTACTAGAAAGCCCTGCTATTTTGCTATGTTACCCATAAACACAGGATTACAGATCCTGTATTTACAGTATCCTACATGATCACTGATCACTCACCAAATTAGGGGTTATCAGAAATTATATTAAAGTGGTCACTTGGCTACTTGTTTTCTTAAAGGCTGAGGCTAGAATTTGGTGCATCCCTAGTCTCTAAGAGACTCACTTGACTCACCTAACTGAGAAGTCCATCCGAGTATGTCTCAATCTAGGAGTCCATCTGGTATTGGATTTATTTCTCACACAGGCTATCTCAGTGTAACAAGAAAGATGGCAGTTCCCAACTCCACGCTAAAATCTCATGAGCCCAAAAGAAGAGACTTTTCCCCATCCATTATTTCTTTTTTTCCATGTATCAGTTTTGAGAGAGTTCTGATTGGTTCTGCCTGGGTTACATACCACCATTAAACCAATTAACTGTATCAGGGGTAGGGACTTTGGTCAGTCTTGGATACATTCTCACCCCCTATCCATCTGGTGCGTGTACATGAGTAGGTGGTGCTAATATATATGGGGAGCTAGTGAATATAGACAGCGTTCGTATATGTGGGAAGTGGATGGGTTTTGAGGGGGACACTATAGTCAGCAACTTCACCAGAACCTTGTAGAGTGAGGGAGGTGGTGTCGTTCCCTTAGCAAGAGAAAAATCCATTATAGCATGCATAGAAAATATTTACTAAAACAACTTCCCACCTCTCCCCCCTAAAAAAAACAACCTCATTCTTCAAGGTCCAGCCAAAGATTATCTTCTCTATAAAACTTTCTTACTCACTCAGCTTAGAAATGGCTCCTTCTCTGGCTGTTTGTACTTTACACTTTGTATTATTGCAATGTACGGTATATACATGTTTTACCTTGCCTATTATTACTGGAAGTCAGGAGACCATTTAAGTAACTATCTTAGTGCTTCATAACTGATCATTTCATTGCAACATAACAGGCTCTAAATTTTTGTTGAACTAATGAATTCTTAAGTCTTTAAAGATGTTTTAAGTTATGTTTGTAGCACTCAATGGTGCTAAATGGATTTGTGTATTAGCTGTAAATTCTTATCTATACATGGGAGTTGGTAGAACACTTACCTGAAAAATACTCGATGGTTCTTTGACCTTGTGGTTTTCTTGTTACATGGAGGGAGCTTGTGTGCAAAATCAGTCTGATATGGGAGGACAGTAGAGGCAAGAAATGCATTCCTAGATTGTATTTCTGTTCTTTGTGGTGACTTTAGTGAGTTTTGATTGTAATAATTTCTTGTATTTGTTCATGGGGAAAATTCCCTTAATAATATACTTCTCCTGTATAAACAATAATGTTTTATTAAGGCCCTGTGGTCAGTGTTTTGTTTTCTTTCTTTCTTTCTTTTTTTTTTTTTTAATGTAATTGCTTGTTTGGTGGAGGAGTGGATTTTTTGAAAGAGTGAATTTGCAAAATCTCAATGACCTGTCAGGATGATGAATCTCTTTCCTCTGGTTAGCAAGTCCTTAATTAGTAAGGCTGTTTGCAGTGTAATGAGAACTCCAAAAGCATTTAAGGTTGGCAATACTGTTCTGAATTTCATAGTGTACTGGGTACCATAATGTACTATGTAACCAATTGTGATACCACAAAATAGTCTTTTAAAGAAGTTTGTCTCTTTAAACAAAATATAGCAAAGGAATCAAATTCAGATGTCTTAGGTTTTCTCAAATTCCATTAAGCTTGGTATATATAGCAAAACAGTGTTTTACTCTCTGAACCCTAGAGCCGAAGTCTGTAAAACCATCTAAGCTTTTGAGTAAACAAATTGAAATACAAGAAAATTATCTCCTTTACAAATAAACAGTTCACATATGTTGTCTTTGAAGTTAACCACATTAGAGATTTGAACATTTTGTTTCATAGTCTTGACTGAGCAAGTCATAGTTTCCTCCTGAAATAGTTTTTTTTTTTTTTGTCTTTTTTTGTGACCAGCTGCACCGCGCTCAGTCAGTGAGCGCACCAGCCATTCCTATATAGGATCTGAACCCGCGGCGGGAGTGCTGCTGCGCTCCCAGTGCCGCACTCTCCTGAGTGCGCCACAGGGTCGGCCTCTGAAATAGTTTTTGAAATTGTTTTTCTTCAACAGAGCTGAGACCTTAGTTATCATTTTTAGTTCTTAGTGTTGTTAAAAATTTAAGCTATTAAGCTGTAGACGTGTTGAGGACTTAAACTCTTGGTAACATCTCTGTTCTCACTCCGGATGAACTGATTATATTATATTTTGGCATGGGATAGCATGCTGATGCACATTAAAATACAGTGAAAAAACTCTACTCTGTCTTTTGTGTGTTACTTAGGGCTTGCTCATCCAAATGTATAGAATTGTATTGTTTAGATATGTTACAGTAAATCATGGTTACATTCTTAAGTTCAGTAAGTAGTACTAAATGTATTAAAAGTAGTATTTTAGTAAAAAAAAATATATACCTTGAAGGAGAAGATTTGTCTTTTTTTGTGGGGGGATGTAGGTACTTCTTTACATAGTAAGTTTGACGTCTTTGGGTGTATTCATCCCTATGTTTGAATATCCTAAGGGTGCTGTATAGAGAAATATATACATTTCTAGATTTACACTCACAGATCCTTATCTCCGTCTAGTCTTCTCTGGAAGACAGGGATCTCTTCTTTAATACTCTGTTCCTTCTATTTGTGTAGCATTCCTCCCCTAGATTCAGCACAAATAAAGGAATAGAAGTACATTTTTCCACTGGTGGAAAAAAAAATACCACATCAGAGACCTTTGATTTCAGTTCTGTGTGAAACTTGAATAAACTACATTCCTGGGAAGACTTGTTAGTATCTGTAGATAATAAGTCAGATTTAGAGGTCTTTAAATGTTTTCTTGTTGGTCAAGGTGTTGTTTCTTTATACTCATAAAACCGGTTAAGGCAGGCTCTCAGTTTTTCCCTTTGAGAAGCTACTTTGATGTTTCCAAAAGATTTCTTGGGAATACTGGTAGGAGTGGGTCTAGGAGCAGGGGGTGGGAGGAGGTGGCTAAGGGTGCAAATTCCCAGATAAGGTGGGAAAGGTTCCCTCCTACAGCTGAGATTTCCTGCAAATCATGGAGTTGGGATGTGAAAGCAGCAGCAGATTTCACTTATCAGCCAGATGTGGCTTTGAAATGGTGGTTCAGTTTCATGTGATTTTTGAAAACTCTTTTTTTGTTTATTTTTGTGACCGGTAAGGGGATCCTAATCCTTGGCTTGGTGTCACCCACACCACGCTCAGCCAGTGAGCACACCGGCCATCCCTATACAGGATCCGAACCCGCGGCCTTGGCGCTCCCAACGCCGCACTCTCACAAGTGAGCCACAGGGTCGGCCTGGAAAACTCTTTAAACATGTTTTAGACTCCTTAGATTATTAGTACTTGGTGAGGTTCTTAAAATCAGAGTCTAATATTTGCATTGTACCATTGAGGGAACTGAAGCCCAGAGAAGTCAAGTGATACCAGTAAGGTAACACAGCTAGTTATTTACAGCTAGTAAATATTCAAGGTGAGATTTGATACCAAGTCTTAACAACTTTCCATTGTACCAGGCTCTGGGCAAGAAATGAGGTGTCAGTTTTCTTTGGAGCTTTTTCTTTTTAAGGTAACTAACATATTTAAAGAAAATGTCAAGTACTTTCACTTATATTTTCATATTGATCTTCACAAGAAGGCCACCAGGAAACCTGTCTTTAGCTGAGGAAATAGACCCAGAGATGTTAAGTGTCCCTAAATAGTAAGCACTCATTTCCCTCTCGGGACCTCTGACTCACACTTGTTGCTGTTTATTTTACACCATGAAGATACAAATTGAGGAGTTGTCAAAGTGAATATGTGAATATGGGAGTATGTGCCAGATAAGGACACTATTTAAAGAAATTCTGTGGCAATGTGTTTTGTAATCTTGTTTAGACTTTTGTCTTTCTAGTTTTTTTATTCACACATATGAGTTTTTTCCCCCAAGAATAAATTTTCTCTTGTGGGATATACTTAATGGTATGCTTTACAAAGGGATTCACTCATTGAACTTAAATTTTGAGCAGATGCTGTTTTCTAATTAAAACCATGGGCAAACCAATTTTGCTTATGTTGAAGAGTTAAAATGTTCCAGTTAAGAACAATTTTTAATGTTTTAATTTACTTTGACGATTTTGCACTTTTCCTTGATATTAACAATTTGAATCTCATGACTTTAGTGTTATTATTATAAGAAAACCATTACTATTGTGCAGATAAGGAAACTCAGGCTTAGAAAGTTTAAATTATATACCCAAGGTCACACAGTCAGTGGTGGAGATAGGATTCAAACCTGAATCTTTCTTATTTTAAAATTTTAGTACAAGTAATTACCTGCAATTTTCAGGTATTGTGTAAATACCATCACCACCAATCAGTGATTTGTAGGATAAAAAAGTTAAACAGGCTCTTTGCTTCAAAAAGTATTCCTATAGTATACATGAAACAATTACTAGCAATCTTCTAAAAAGCTATTCATCTTTTAACACTGTTAGTATTTTTAAGTCCTATAAAAATATTCTACCAGGTCTGAGATGGCAGCGATGAGACATCTTATTCATTAGAAATGACCCACAATAGCAATTAGCTTTGGATCTCATACAAAAAGAAAAAAAGCAGCCTTTTTAAGGAAATGGTGAAATGTTTAGTTAGCCTATTTTTAAGAATAGGACTATAAGGTAATATTTAAAATATTTAAAAACCTCAATTTCATAATGCTTTATAAGCAAAGGAAAAAGGAAGTGGGGAGAGGAGAAACATAAATAGTTTTTTTTTTTTTAAAAAGGGAAAGCCTCAATTCCTCTTAGCTATTTCTGGTTTCTATATGAACTCCATGTAGCTTTTCACTCAGCTCTCAGGTATGTATGTGAGTTCATGAGAAACTTCTGGTTGTGAACTGTAGAAGCCATGGGATGTTGGCATGGTGCAGGGAAAAGAACTTTGGATTAGGAATCAGGACACCTGGGTCCTATTAAGGTTTCTGTCTGGATTTGTGTATGCACCTGTGAAGTGAGTCGCATAGACTAAAATTTTTTTCAAACTAGATTGTGAATCTGAGTGTTGCACACCTGGTATTTTATAAAAGAGAAATAGAATAAAAAATATCAGTGCATTGAGTATTTAAGGGGAAGTATTGCTTTTTGAAACACTGCTTCCATTATATATATAGGATATTGGGTTGCAACGTAGAATGTATTTTTCGCAGTGAATTTGGCTTTCTATCCCAAAATCTAGTCGTTTAAAATAACCATTTTGTTAGATTAGATTAGATTTCATGATTATTAGATTATTATTAGATTTCATGATTTTGAGGGTCAGGAATTCAGATGTGGCTTGGCCTGTTTATTGTGTACCGTGTGGTGTTAAATAGGATCACTTAAAGTTAGTTAGCTGATAACAGGTCTAGTCTTGGAGGGTCCAACTTGTCTTTACTGACTTGCTTGGTGTCTTGATGAGGATGACTGGAAAGCCTGGCTCAACTGGGCTTCTCTCCCTTTCCATGTAGTTTGAGAGCCACTAGGTGTGGTTTCTTCACCTGAGTAGTTAGACTTCTTACGTGAGCTTGGGCCTCAAGGAGACCAAGGCATAAGCCTGGAATTTGGCATAGCTTACTGCCACTATATGGTATTGGCCAAAGGAGTCCCAGGTTAGCCCAGATTTAAGCAGAGGAGACATAGACTGTTGTCTCCAAGAAATTGTGGCCATTTAAAAAAAAAAAAAATTTGTTTGGGCCGGCCCAGTGGCGCACTGGATAGTGTGCCGCTTGGGAAGCACGGCGGTGCTCCCGCCCGAGGGTTCGGATCCCACATACAGACCGGTTCCCGCTCACTGGCTGAGCGAGGCGCGGGAGCAACACCGAGGGTTGCAATCCCGTTGCCGGTCCCCAGTCCGGTACGGGGGCAACACTGAGGGTTGCGATCCGTTGCCGGACACGGAAAAAGACAAAAAGACAAAAAAAAAATAATAATAAAAATAAAAATAAAAAAAATTTGTTTATTAGCTTATTCATTGTTACAAATCATACTACGCCCCTTATCCAATCTCTCCCCTTCCCCCTCTCCCTCCTCCCTCTAGAGAACCATAGATTTGTTCTCTCCATCTGATATATTAACTGTTCCTCTGTTGGTTTGTTGCCTAGATGATCGGTCCAATACTGAGACAGGTGTGATCAAGTCCTCCCCTACTATCGTAAATCAGACGTTTCTTCTGTTATTCTGGAGTGTGCTTTGTGGAGAGAGAGGACCTTTATTTATTTTTTTCTTTTTTGTGGTTTTTGCTGGTGCCTCTCCTTTTGTCGATGCAGTTGAGAGTCTGGCATGCCATCTGCATGGTGGCTGTGACTGCTCCTATAGAGACTAGCTGCTTTTGTGGCAGCCATGGCATGGCAATTACAGTGGCTATGGTGGGCTACATGCATGAAAATGGTATTTTTGGTGTGCTTTTTACCTGGTTGTGGCTGGGTTCAGCTTCCCTGGATCCATGCCTCATTCTAAGATGTTGTTGCAGAGCAGTTGTGGGGGGAGAAGGAGAAGGGAAGGGGGGGAATATGGTGGGAAGAGGGGGAAGGAAGGGGGTGTGATCAAGAATGTGGCCCCCCCCATCATTCCGGCAGGGGAGACCAGGAGACTTCCAGAGGTGGCTGGTTTGTCACTGGGCTGGATGCAGGTGTCGGAGGTGTGTGGCTGAAACCCTTGACACTCCACTGTCCCAGCTTGGGAGCCCAGGGGTCTTCCAGTCCTTCTAGGTTTTATAGGTGTTCTTTGGTGGTGGTAGACCTTTACTAGTTAATATCAGACTTTGTCTCTGATCTGTGGGCATTTTTTCTTTCAGTTTTGTGTTGGATTATTTGCTGTTCCCACCACTTAAACTCTGCTCTGGAACTAATTTGTTGTCCTTTGCTTACTTCTGAAATGGAGGAATTTCCTGTGGGGACCTGCACTTGAGCCCTGTAGTTGAGCTAAGCTCAGAGTAATTGCTACTTTGCTGTTGATTCTCTGGGGAAGGTTTTTTTTGTGCAGCTTAGGTTTTAATGGTTGACCTTGTTTGTACTTCTGGGTCTGTGAGGTCTGGTACACCTGGGTTGTGTGGAAACTCTGGTCTGGAGCTGAGTCTTTTCAGCAAACTGCACCCCCTGCAGTTCTGTATTCATGACCAGTCTCCACTGAGTGGTCCTGCACTGATTGGAGGGCAGATCAGCTCTCCTTGCTGTGCCCCAGTGTTCCCCCGGTGGGCCCGTCTTCCCCACCGCCAGTGCTCCAAACACTTCCCATGGGACGGGTGATGCACAGGTCCCTTCTGACTCACCAGCCTCTGAGTGGCTCCTTTTTCCTGTTGTC
Organism: Galeopterus variegatus; assembly: GCF_000696425.1. Taxonomy (NCBI): domain Eukaryota; kingdom Metazoa; phylum Chordata; class Mammalia; order Dermoptera; family Cynocephalidae; genus Galeopterus; species Galeopterus variegatus. Next base: position 162,301 of record NW_007727800.1, on the reverse strand, counting down.
TGTGGCTCCTTGCTACTATGTGGATCCATGGGAATCCTGTCAGTGGTCTTGCTGGCCTGGGGGCCACCAAGGCCCTCTTCTCCCCTGCCAACTTCAAGCAACTTCATCTGAAGGGCACAAAGTGGCTTTTGCTGGCTCCTGTTCCATATGCTCAGCAGCTACAGCCTGGAAACAGCTGCAGCATGAAATGGTCAAAACAGTTTTTTCTTTCTCTCATTCTCCCATCTTTCTCTCATTCTCCCATCTTCCTGCACTCCCTAGGCCTCTCTTCTTCTTCCCCTGAGCTCTAGTGGTCCCAGCTTGGCTGTTGTTGCTTTTTAGTAGTTGTAAATTGGTTGATTTGTGGGAGAGAGTGATGCTGGGGACTGTCTATTCCACCATCTTGACTGGAAGCCAAATGTGGCCATTTTTAAACTGCCACAATTATGGTCAAATAATTTTGAAAAAGATGACTGAATTTTATATCTAAGCTATTAATTCTGTTATTGCCCTTGGACAGATGATTACTTTTATTAGTGTTCTTTCCCCACATTGGGAAATGTGTCTTATTTTTGGTTTCAGAGTTCAGTTTAAATATGTATATTATTTTTCCATGGAATACTGAGGGTTTTATGTTTTTGAAGAAATTATTTAAGGTTTAAACATTTCTATGTTTGCTACCTACCATTACCTAAAAAGTCTATTTGGCATGCAAAAGGAGCTGTGTTCTTAAAATGCTTGAAGATTACATTTGTATTTACTTCCTCCCTTCACATACAGTCAATCTGAGGCTGTTATATTTTTGTTGAAACTTAAGAGGGAGAAATTTGCTCCTGTGCTGCACCTCCCCCACGTCCCATCTCTCCCTTCAGTAAAGGAAACAAAAACATTGAATAAAGGAAAAGTTTTTAGGTATGAGTTCCATCATTTAGAAAACAACCAGGTAGAAGTGATTATTAGGACATTTTTCAGATAAAACTTCATATTCAGTTTGAGACCACATTTATGTTTACCCTTTTATGGGAAATGTTAATTACGTACTAGGAGTTAGACAAAAGATACAGACAAGGATTCTTTAAATATATTTTTTTAAATTGTGGAACCTTTTGTGAACATTTGTTATATCAACTTCTTAGTCTTGAAAGATCATGATATGAAATAATTTGTAATTTTACTGAATTCTAAATTTGATTTGTGGAAGCTGAATGGCTGGAATGGGGGATTTAGCTTGATATTAAATTTGCTATTCATTGTGTGCCCCTACATTCTTGCACAATGGTAAAAAAATGTTTTTGTCAGAAATTTTTATATTGACAGATATGAAATTATGGTTGAAATTTTAAAAAATGAGGCCTAAGAAATGGTTTTTAGTGACAGGAGTGTTGGTGAAATTAAAGACAAAAATGGCAGATTGACTGGCTGCTTAGGTATAACCTATGAATGAGTGTATATATAGAAACAAACGAAGCAACTTCTGAACATATTTCATATGATGCTCCAGCTTATCAGAAGGCTGTGACTGGATTACTGCATCTTATGGGTGAAATTATAGTGTGAAATTTGGATGTTTATAAGTCTCAGACTTATGTCAACATATCTTAGGTTTATTCCAGTGACATTGTATTGTATAGTGGTTATTAGCCCATGTTCTGTAGTCAGACTACCAGGGTTTGGATTACTGTTCTGTAAAGTGTGCCTTCGGGCTAATCTCTTTGAGCTTCATCTGTAAAATGGTGATGTCTCCTGATAGGTTTGTTGTAAATTCAAATAGGATACTTGAAAGATATATAGCATGTTGTCTGGCATATATTAAGCACTCAGTAAGTATTACCTATTATTCTACTTATATACTCAATCTATGGCTGCTAGCAGATGGCAAGGTAGAATTGTTCCCCTCTTAAGGTATTGTCCTGATGAAGCTGCATATAAAATTCTAGACATTTATTTTGAGTCTGTCAAGGATACTCCTGATTCCTTTCTTTTCATCTAGTCTGCCAGCAAGACATCTCTAAAATGTCTCCTGTAAAGACTATATGATTATCTCAATAGATGCTGGAAAAGCATTTGACAAAATTCAACATCACTTCATGATAAAGACTCTGAACAAATTAGGTATAGAAGGAAAATATCTCAACATAATAAAAGCCATTTATGACAAGCCCACTGCCAGTATCATTATGAATGGGGAAAAATTGAAGGCCTTTCCCTTAAGAACAGGAACAAGACAAGGATAGCCACTCTCACCACATCTATTTAACACAGTACTAGAGGTACCAGCCAGAGCAATCAGGCAAGAGAAAGAAATAAAGGGAATCCAGATTGGAAAAGATAAAGTCAAACTTTCTCTATTTGCAGATGACATGATAATATATAGAGAGAGAAACCTAAAGACTCTATCAAAAAACTCCTAGAGCTAGTTAATAACTTCCGTAATATTGCAGGATACAAAATAAATGCCCCCAAATCAGTAGCATTTATATGCTCAAATGAATTAACAGAAAGAGAAATAAAGAAAGTAAGGCCATTTATAATTCCCATGAAAAAAAATAAGATACCTAGAGATCAATTTAACCAAGGAAGTGAAAGACCTCTACAATGAGAACTACAAACCACTTCTGAAAGAAATTAAAGAAGACACAAAAAGATGGAAAGATATTCTGTGCTCCCAGATTGGAAGAATTAACATTGTGAAAATGTCTATACTACTCAAAGCAATCTACAGATTCAATGCAATCCCCATCAAAATACCAATGACATTCTTCACAGAAATGGAAAAAAAAAAAATCTTACCTTTCATATGGAAAAACAAAAGACCCTGAATAGCCCAAGCAATCCTGAGCAAAAAACATAAAGCTGGAGGCATAACACTACCTGACTTCAAATTATACTACAAAGCTATTGTAACCAAAACAGCATGGTACTGGTATAAAAATAGACATTCAGACCAGTGGAGTAGAATTGAGAACCTAGAAATCACCCCTCAGGCTTACAGCCATCTGATATTGGACAAAGGCAACAAAAATCTACATTGGGGAAAAGACTGCCTTTTCAATAAGTGGTGCTGGGAAAACTGGATATCCATATGCAGGAGAATTAAACTAGATATGCATCTCTCACCATACATTAAAATGAACTCAAAATGGATTAAAGACTTAAGTATAAGACCTGAAACTGTAAAATTATTAAGGGAAAATATAGGTGAAACACTCAGCAATTAGGTCTTGGCACAGGCTTTATGAACATGAGCCCAAAAGCACAAGCAGCAGAAGAAAAAATAAACAAATGGGACTGTATCAAACTAAAAAGTTTCTGCACAGCAAAGGAAACAATCAACAGAGCAAAATGACAACCTACAGAATGGGAGAAAATTTTTGCTAACTATGCATCCGACAAGAGATTAATATCCAGAATATACATAGAACTTAAGCAATTATACAGTAAAAAAACTAATGACCCAATTAAAAAATGGGCAAAGGAGCTAAATAGACATTTTTCAAAGACATACAAATGGCCAACAGATACATGAAAAAATGCTCAACATCACTAGTCATCAGGGAAATGCAAATTAAAACTACACTGAGATACCACCTCACACCAGTTAGACTGGCTAAAATAAAAAAGACGGTGAATAACAAATGCTGGTGAGAGTGTGGAGAGAAGGGAACACTCCTACACTGTTGGTGGGCCTGTAAATTAGTACAACCACTATGTAAAACAGTATGGAGGTTTCTCAAACAACTACAGGTAGATCTTCCATACGATCCAGCAATCCCTCTCTGGGTATATACCCAGAGGAATGGAAATCATCATGTCGAAGGGATACCTGCACTCCCATGTTCATTGCAGCTGTATTTACAATAGCCAAGATATGGAACCAACCTAAGTGTCCATCGATGGGTGACTGGATAAGGAAAATGTGATGTGTGTGTATGGAATACCATGGAATACTACTCTGCCATAAAAAAGAGTGAAATACTTCCATTTGCAACAACATGGATGAACGTTGAGAAACTTAGGTTGCGTGAAATACGCAAAGCACAGGGATAAATACCGCATGTGCTCACTCATATGTGGGAGGTAAGAGAGAAAGGAAGGAAGGAAAGAAAAACCACAGTGGTGTGGTGGTCTTACAGAGGGAGGGAACATTCCTAGGGCTGCAAAGCAGAGTTGTGGGGAGAGGGAGAAGGTGGTTGGGGGACAATGGGTGGGGACATGGGGTATAAAATCAATTTCTGGTAATTTGTATCTCATGAATATTCATAATAATAAAAAATAAATGAAATAAAATAAAATAGGATTAAAATATAAAATGTCTCCTGGATTCATTTCTTTCTCTCCATGTCCTCTACTACCTTTGTGATTCAAACCACTATTATATGTTATCTCTATTACTGTAATAAGCTAATTTGGTACTGCTTTGATGCACGTCTAGTCCATTCTCTATATTATAGCCAGGGTGATCTTTGAAAAAATGAGATCATGTCATTCCTCTGTTTAAAACTTAATTACAGTGGCTTCCTTTCTTATAACAAAATCAAAATTTCTTAGGCTCATGAAGTCTAAAATGATCTGCTCTTGTCTGACCACATACCATTCTTCCTCTTCCCTTTTTTGCCTTTTTCACACTGGCTTTCTAGTTCTTGTTTTAGGGCTGTTCTGTCTGGAATGCCCTTCCTCCACCTATCTTCCTTGTCATTCAGTTCTCCCATGGTAGAGAACTTCCCTGACTACCCATTGTAGAGGAGCCCTTCTCTATGATGATCTGCTGGTTTTAGTTCTCTGCTTACTACTTAGGATGTTTAATGTTGTTCCTGTTGCTTGATTTTTCATCTCCATGCCTTTAGAGTGTAAATTCTATAAGGGCAGCACATATTCTTGATCTTTGCTGAATTTCTGGTGTCTAGTGTAGTAGAGTAGATGCTCAATAAATATTTGTTGAGTTAATGAATGAATGATTCCTAAAAGCTTGTTTGTAAAATATCACAGATTAGATCTATAGTGAAAGGATAAAAATAAGGGAAATCTTTTCTACAGAAAATATATTTCATAAGGTTACCAACAATCCTTTGGGAGGTGCTATTCTTTCTTTCTGTAGTGTTCTACATTTTTGTATTAAAATATCCTTTGTGTTATGAAATGATAGTGATATTCAAGTGTATAGTTTATTTATTTATTTATTTTTAAAAGATGACCAGTAAGGAGATCTTAACCCTTGACTTAGCTGTCCCGAATGAGCTAACCGGCCATCCCTATATTGGTATCCGAACCCGTTTCAAGTGTATAGTTTAAAAATATGTTCTTTGCAGTAATAATAATTGGGAAGCATTGCTGTCTGGTACTTTTATTATTTTTTAATTTAGTTTAAATTTTTTTTTTTTGCTGCTGGCCACTTAGGGATCCAAACATCTGACTTTGTTGTCATCACATTGCGCTCTAACCAACTGCGCTAACCAGACAGCCCTTCCTGTACTTTTAGATTGCAGGTTTTCTTTGTGTTTCAGAGATTTGTAGTTCACTGAAATTATAAAAGTACCAGGTGGGTGTGCCTGGGCGGGAGTTTTGCTAAGAATTTTTACTAAATAAAGTTCAGTCAATCAAGTGTTATTGTAGTCTTCAAATTCTCCTGGGAAATAAGTAGTCAGGTTTTATTTAAAAGATTGTATTCTGTTTGACTATGTGATATTAAAGTGAAATGTGACTGCTTTAGTCCGTTTTGTGTTGCTATAACAGAGATACCTGAGACTGGGTAATTTATAAAGGAAAGAGGTTTTATTTGGCTTACGATTCTGGGACAGCTGCCTCTGGCATGGGCCTCAGGCTGCTTTTACTCATGGCGGAAAGTGGCAGGCAGGATTCTGGGACAGCTGCATCTGGCACGGGCCTCAGGCTGCTTCTACTCATGGCAGAAAGCGGCAGGCAGCCAGTGGGTACAAGCAGACCACATGGCGAGAGGAAGCAAGAGAGAGGAAGCAAGAAGGTGCCAGGGTCTTTTTAAGCAATGGGCTCTCGTGGGAACTAATAGAGCAAGAACTCACTCAGTAATCCCCCCTCCACCAGGGAGAGCATTAATCCATTCATGAAGGATCTGCCCCCATGACTCAATCAGTTTCCAACACTGCCACATTGGGGATCAAATTTTCACATGAGTTTTGGAAGGGACAACACATCCAAACTCCATCATTCTGCCCCTGGCTCCCCAAAACTCATGTCACTCTCACATACAAAATACAATCATTCCATCCCAACAGTCCCAAAAGTCTTAGCTTGCTCCAGCACCAACTTAAAAGTCCAAAGTCCAAAGTCTCATCTGAGACCAAAAGCAAAAGTCCTTCCAGCTGTGAACCTGAAAAACAAAACCAAATTTACCTACTGCCAAGATACAAATGGAACAGACATTGGGTATACATTTCCATTCCAAAAGGGAGGAATAGGCCAGAAGAAAGGAAAAAACAGGCTCCAAACAAGTCCAGAACTGAGCAGGGCAGACATTATGTCATAAAGCTCCAAAATAATGTTCTTTGACTCCAAGTCCTACATCCTGGGCACAATTGGGCATCTGGGCCCCCAAAGCATCAGGCAGCCTTGTTCTCACAGCTCTGCCAGGCACAGCCCAGTGGGCCACACTGGTGCCTGTGGCTTTTCCAAGCCTGTGTTGCATGTTACCAGTGGCGCTGGAGTTCTGGGGTCCGGGCAGCAGCCCTGCTGCATTGACTCTACTAGACATTTCCCTGGTGGGGGCTCTGACCCCACTTTCCTGCTTGGCATTGGTCTTGTAGATGTCCTCTGCGGTGGCTCTGCCCCTGCGGTAGGTCTCTGCCTGGGCCCCCTGGCTTTTCCAGACATCCTCTGGAATCTGGGTGGAGGCTGCCACGCCTCCACTGCTCTCACGTCCTGCCTGCCTGCAGACTTTACACAACATGGACGCCACCAAGGTTTTGGGCCTCTACTCTCTAGGTCTGCTGCATGAACTACACTTGGGGCTGCTCTGGCTGGAGCAGCTGGGATGCAGGGAGCAGGATCCTGAGGGCAGCTGTGCCCCAGGTCTGTCCTCCAGGATAACTCAGTCCTTCTAGACCTCAGGGTCTGTGATGGGTGGGGCACCCTTTCAGACTTCTCAAATGCATGTAGGGCTTTCCTCTCATTTTCTCCACTATTAGCATCTGGCTGCCTCACCACCAAGATAATGTCTTTAGCAACCAGTTTATCTGCTTCACCCTTGCTTTGTTCTGGCTCTCTGCTTCTTTACCGCATGGCCAGGCTGCAAAGTTTCCAAATCTTTATGCTCTGCTTCCATTTTAAATTCAGGCTTTACATCATGCCTTTGCCACCGTAACTAAGAATAGGCTGTTAGAAGTAGCCATACAGCGTCCTGAATGCTTTGCTGCTTAGAAATTTCTTTGGTCAAATGCTCTGGTTCACAACTCGTAAGTCCCACCTTCCACAAAATCCACGGGCATGGACACAATGTAGCCAGGTTCCTTGCTATGGTGTAGCAAGGGTGATCTTTTGTCTAATTCCCAATAAGTTCCTCATTCCTATCTGAGACCTCATCATCCGCATGGCCTTTACTGTCCACATTTCTATCAGCATTCTGCTCACCACTACATAAGTCTCTAAGACATTCCAAACTTTCCCTTGTCTTTTTCTCTTCTTCTAAGTCCTCCAAACTCCTCCAACCTTTGCCCATTATCCAGTTCCAAAGCTGCATCCACATTTTCAAGTATCTGCATAGTAATACCACACTCCTTGGTACCAATTTTCTGTTTTAGTCCGTTTTGTGTTGCTATAACAGAAATACCTGAGACTGGGTAATTTATAAGGAAAAGAGATTTATTTGGCTTATGATTCTGGGACAGCTGCAGATGTCACAGGCCTCAGGCTGCTTCTACTCATGGCGGAAAAGCCGGCGGGTACAAGCAGATCACATGGCGAGAGGAAGCAAGACAGAGAGAGAAGGTGCCAGGGTCTTTTTAAGCAACGAGCTCTCACGGGAACTAAAAGAGTGAGAACTCACTCATTAATCCCCCCTCCCCCATGGAGAGCATTAATCCATTCATGAGGGATCCGCCCCCATGACTCAATCAGTTTCCAACACTGCCACATTGGAGATCAAATTTCCACATGAGTTTTGGAGGGGACAACACATCCAAACTCCATCAGTGACATAAAACTTTACGGATAATAATTAAAAGGCAATAAAAATAATAGATGTCTGTTGATGGGAAAAATTAATACATTTAGCAGTGTTTCTTTGAATAACCTTGTAATGAAAGCTAACTAAAATTGCATTACATTGATCAATTTTTTTAAAAAACCCAATTTGTGGGCTGGCCCGGTGGCGCACTGCTACAGTGCGCCGCTTGGGAGTGTGGCGGCGCTCCCGCCGAGGGTTCAGATCCCACATACCGACCGGCCGCTCACTGGCTGAGCGAGGTGCGGGCGCGACACCGAGGGTTGCGATCCCGTTGCCGGTCCCGGTCCGGTACGGGTGCGACACTGAGGGTTGCGATCCGTTGCCGGTCACAAAAAAAGACAAAAAGGAAAAAAAAATAAATAAATAAAAAACCCAATTTGTATTGAGGAACAGTTTTTTTCTTAAATTGTCTAATAAGAACTGAAAGGGACCTGAGATGTCCCTTACAACTAACTCCTTTGTGTTTCAGATAAGGAAACTGATGGTCAAAGAGGTTAATGATTTGTCAAAGGTCATAAGATGATTGGTAGGATTACCAATCTTGTTGTTCCCAGGTTGCTGAACTTTACACTGTGGCACACTGCTTATTTTAGGGAGACAAGGTTTAAGAAGTTTTTTTTTTTTTTGTAGTATGATATAGATTGCTTTAAAAATATTATTTTATCAGTATTTTAATTCACATTAAATGGAGCAGATATATTTTTAAGAAACATGCAAGGAAAACATTCCACATTCATGTTATGACAGCTGAGCTTTAGAAAGGCTTTGCCAAGCTCTAAAAGTGGTATTTATACTTTTAACTCTTGTTATGATTTAAAATTAACCAAGAAAATGATAAAGAAATTTTATTTTTGTTATTCCTATCTTAAAGAATTGTTACACATGAAAAGATGAGACATTTATAAAATAAGCTCAATTCCTCTAAAAATAAGGGTAGTTTTGATGGTTGTGATTTTAAAAATATACGTTTTTTATTTTTTATTTTTATTTATTTATTTTTTCCTTTTTGTCTTTTTTTACTGACCGGTAACGGGATCGCAACCCTCGGTGTCACGCCCGTACCGGGGACCGGTAACGGGATCGCAACCCTCGGTGCTGTGCCCGCACTGCGCTCAGCCAGTGAGCGGGAACCAGTCTCCACATGGGGTCCGAACCCTCGGTGGGAGCGCCGCTGCGCTCCCAAGTGGCGCCACCAGGCCGGCCCAAAATATACGTTTTTTAAAAAGGCAGGAATGTTTTGCATTTTTAAGCCATTTTATTTATTTTTTTAAAATTTTTTTGGCAGCTAACCAGTATGGGGATTTGAACCTTTGACTTGGTATTATGACATTGGGGTCTAACCAACTGAGGAACCAGCCAGCCCCTAAACCATTTAAAAAAGATAATAATTACAAAGATTTATGACTGTAAAGCCAATATATAGTAGAAAAGTTATGTTAGGTCAGTAGAAATAAAGTAAAAACCAAAATGTTACATAATCCTACTTCCCAGAGATAACCAATAATATTTAGGTGTGTTTGTTTTCAATCTTTTTTTCTATGCATATATGGCATGTAATTGTTTTTTAAACAAAGTCAAGATCTTACTCTATATTCGTTTTGTTTGTTTTGCTTTTTTCATTTAACATTATATCATGAGCATTTTCCTACATCCTTAAAAAGTCTATGGAAATATTTAATAATAGCTCCACAATATTCTTCTGTAATTTATTTAACTATTATCCTAATTCTTGTTATTTAGGATTTAATATATTTTTGCTATTGTTAATAATGCTGAAATGAATAACTAGGTATACAAATCTTTTTTCACATTGGTCTATTTTTTTTACAATAGTTTTCTGAAAAATGGAATTACTGACACCCATTGCAAAAAGCTTTCTAAAAATGTACTTTTTACTCTAGAAATGTAATTTATACTCCCACTAATAATATATGAGAGTGCTTGTTTTATTGCATCCTTAACAACAAACTGGTTGTGTTTGAAGGGAACATTGCTATCATTTGGGGTCCTGAAGCATTTTTTGAAAAGACTGGTAGGTGGGTCCATATCTTTGTTATGCTACGCAGAGGCACTTAACTATTTGGGTTCAGCTATTTGTTTTTACAGAGGCAGACTAACCACAAGATTAGATAAAAGTAGATAAAATATCTGCTTATCAATCTTACTAACAGCAAACTATACTGACCCACTTTTTTTTTTTTTTTTTTTTTTGGACTAACCACAAGATTAGATAAAAGTAGATAAAATATCTGCTTATCAATCTTACTAACAGCAAACTATACTGACCCACTTTTTTTTTTTTTTTTTTGGCCTCTGGCCGCTAACCAGGAACTGAACACTTAGATCTTGGTATTACAAGGCTGCCACCCTAACCAGCTGAGCTAACTGGTCAGCTTCAGACTCACTCATCTTGATTCAACTATTTAAATTGTAAGAAGGTTTAAAGATTTTGACTACTTTCCTCTTAAGTGGGATAAGCTAGGCCTTTAAGTAAAGAATAGTGTTGAAATAAATTGCTTGGAAAATGGATCAAAAATAGTAGTTACTCAGTAGCTAACTGTGTGTGTATTGAGAGACTGGAAGGGGAGATGGGGAAACATTAGAAAAAGAACATGAAAGGCTGAGGAAGGGAAATTGCTGTGAATAAAAAGAACTGCCTTTACCTGGAAAAACATACCTTTACTTTTATACCTGATTGAGTCTCAAAGGACAATCACATGTGAATCCTATTTGTCGAAATGTTTTTGTGTTTATACCTGCTGTAATGACTGGTACCTAAATACATCTAAAGGGAATAAACTTGAAAGTTCTGTTGACTATGAATAAAAAAACCTTTAAAGTTTTGATTGTCAGATGCAAAGTTATCACTTATCAAAAATGAGGTTTAAAAAAATTTTTTTATGTGGTATGGCTTCAATTTGATTAAATTTTTGGGTATTGCAGACCCATCTCTTCCCTCAATGACATAGAATTAAGTGTATTTGTTAAAAAATAAAGTTTCAAGTCTAGCTGTTTTGGTATCAAAATTAGTTGTGTGTGTGTTTTTTTAATTTAATGTAAAAAATCCGAAGTAGGAGTTACCAAAGTATGTTAAGCATGAGCAAAAGTGCATTTGATTTTTCAGAGGACTAAGTTCATGTTAGGTTTCAAATCACGCTTCCGAGAGGTGTAACTTTAACTAGTTTGATAATAACAAACTAATAATTATGCCAAGGACTATATTAGACATTTTACAGTTAAATTTTAATCTTCACAATGTCCTGAAAAACATGTAATGGGTAAACTGAAGGAAGACAGGTGAAGAACCAGCTCAAGGTAACACAGCTAACACAAAGATCTCCCTTGCTACCTTTACAACCTTGCTGCTCAGCCTGGCCCACAGACTAGAAGCAATTGGTGAGACCTGGGAACATAAAGAAATGCAAAACCTGGGCCACTGAGACCTACTGAGTCAAACCTACATTTGAACGAGATCCCTCTAGTGATTTGTATGCATATTAAAGTTTGAGAAGCACTGCTTTACACCGTACTGCGTTCCATAGTAAAAGTTACATTGAGTTTTTGAAATCCTAAGGATTATTCCTGGTTTGATTTAGTCCGTGTGGATTATCTATTAACATTTTCCACAAGAGAGGAGAGAAACTATTGAATTAGTCAATGTCTCCACAACTTCAAATTGCTATTCAGCTGCTTCTTTGCTTCAGATCCTGCTTAATCCAGAGGAGCAATTGACTAATTCCACTTGTGGACGTTTGGCCAAAGTCTCACCGCACCACGTATAGCACACTGTTTTAACTGCCTTTACTCATGTACTGAACACATCAGATTTATAGCCCATGGCTTCATTCCGGATAGGCACTTCCCAAATTAAAGAGAACAATGCTAAAAATAGAATTTTCTAAGGAAATTTGAAATCTTTTGGAATTTTTGATGTTTTAGATGGTTAGCAAGGAAACACAGATTTGTATAAACTGGCTTCTTTACTGATTTCATTTTGTGAACATAATTATTTTGTCACAGGGACAATGATAGGTAAGAAAAGAAGTAAAGCTTCTTTAACAGCACTGTGCTGTAGAAATATAATGCAAGATGCATATAATTTTAAATCTAGTAGCCATGTTAAAGTAAAAAGATAGTTTAATTTTAATAATGTATTTTACCTAAGTCAATATATCCAAAATATTATAATTTACACATGTAATCAATATAAAAATTATTACTGAGATATCATATTCTTTTTTATACTAACTCTTGAAAAATCATTTATATATTTTACCAGCAGTGTCTTAATTGGATGCTAAATTTTCAATGGTTAAAAAGTGAAATGTAGTCTAACCAAAATAATAACATTGTTTAGTGGAAAAATATTTCATATGGCTTCAGTTTTAAAATTTACACGAATTAAAATTAAATAAACTCAGTTTTTCAGTCCCATCAGCCATATTTCAGTGTCACATAGTGTCTGGTTGTGTTTTTTTTTTTTTTTTTTTTTTTTTTTTTTTTTTTTTTTTTTTTTTTTTTTTTTTTTTTTTTTTTTTTTTTTTTTTTTTTTTTTTTTTTTTTTTTTTTTTTTTTTTTTTTTTTTTTTTTTTTGGCGGCTGGCCGGTACAGAGATCCGAACCTCTGACCTTGGTCATAGGACTGCGCGCCAACCGAGCTAACCGGCCAGTCCTCGATTGTTTCTCACGTAACTGATTTCAGACCTATGAAACTGGTCACCATCCTACACGGTCAATAAATGAATGCTACTGTATATTGTAGTCTGTTAATATAAATATTACTATACAAATAATAAAGAAGGAATAAAGAAAAGGGTCGTAAAGCATTTACTGATTTCCCTCCCTCCCATCCTAACCACTGTTAGTATTTATTCACCTGCCTTGTATTAGTGGTTCATGTTCAGTTTCTTAACCCTTTAGCGGCACTAAATTGTAAGATTAGAGCCAGGAGTTAGGGAGACCTTACAATTTTTTTGGTATGGCCTTAGATGCTTGTTTTATAGCCTGCATACTTTTCAGGAAAGTGAAGTAATTTGAGAATTAAGTGTGGCAAGTGGGATAGTCTGAGCGGGGCTACTTGGGCCCAGAGGTTGTAAAGCTTAGTATGTCACCTGGAGCACCTGGGAACATGCTAAAAATACCGATGTCTGGGCCTCACCATCCCAGATTCTGACTCACAAAGTTTCGAGTGAACCCTGGACACTTCCATATTAAATAAGCCGGTCTAGATATTTCTGAAGTTCAAGAACATTTGGGACCATCGGACTAAGCAACTGACTCTCAAAGGCTGAGAATGGAATTTAGCACGTCATGCTGCCGTTGATGTTCGCCGGGCTGAGGTTTCCCAAGCGGGTGCTTTTCTTCTGCAGATGGGTGCTGCAGGCTGTTAAACCCCATCCGCGAAGAGAAGCCCTGACAGCGTCCCCTTCCCGAGTGCTGATAAACCTACCTGAGTTTGCCGAGGTAGACCGTGGCCATGTGACTACTAAACCCGTTGCCAGCGGCGCGGCCATTTTTGAGGCGGGCACCCAACCTCCTGCCCTGCAAGCCCTGGGGCGTGGGGGGTGGGGGTGGGGTCGCTGTTACCAGGACTCAAGATGGCCACCACGCCTGCTAGCCGGCCCGCTAGCCCTGAGATGCGCGGGCGGCCGGCTGTGGCCCGCGGCGCCCCGGGCAGATCTCCAGCAGCCCGCCCGGCGCGGAGCGACCGCCCTCCCTCCGGCCGCGACCAATCAGCGCGCGGGGCCGACTCTCCTGGGGCCGCCCGCGCGCGGGGTGTATGAGGACGCGCTTCCCGTCGCTGAGTGCCTGGGCAGAGGATCAGGAGCTGTGGTACCTGCTGCCGCCCGAGCGGACGCAGAGCATCGGACGCGGGCGCCGTCGCGTGGGGCAGGAAGGCGAAGCCATGACGTCCGGCAGGTAATGAGAGAGCCGTCGCCCACCTGCTCCCTGGATGAGCACTAGCCTCCTAACCGCCTGAGAACCGTCGCCCCCTCCTTTGGGTGGTCTGGAGCCTCTCGGTGTCACCGGAACCCCGCATGTGGGAGGTTCTTTCTGCACTTTTCATTTGGGCGTTCCTGCATTCCTCAGAAGTTTTGGGGTCTGTGGCACATGGAAGAGCCCTGTTAGTCGCCGCTTCGTTGAGGTGACCCTCGCCCAGATTCTAGGGACTGAAGCTTTCTCGTGTGTGTAGGGGATTTCTCTTGAGAAATGCAGCCATTACCCCCTCACCCCCACACCCCTGATGACCCAGGGCCCGAGGGAACGTGACGTGCACAGTGTGTGTCAGTGCCTGCGTGTCATGCCTTCTGCCAGAAGTTCGTTGTTGGCCATGAGCATACAAAGTTGGCCCTTCTCTGATGCAAGTACATTGCACCCAAGCTGTGAAACTGTTTGTCCCTAAAATGTTTGCTTAATGTTTGTTTGGCTGGAGTTAGCCCAGTGTTTTATCCGAAAGTCACAAGTGACATGAGTTTTGTAAGATAGTAGGCATATAACGAATAAAACTGGAGACTTTCCCCAGTTGCTCTTCCAGAGCTTTGAACGTTCTTTTTGTAATGGTGACAGGATAATGGGCTTGTTCACTTTCTGCGTGTAGCTTCAACTGAATGTTTGGCTTAGGCTAATTCAACTATTTATAAAAAGAGATAAATTGCCTTATTTACCCCCAGTTCTGACCTGCCTCTTTTATAGACCTTGTCCTTTATTGTCTCAGTGAAAGGGAGGCAGGCCCGAGCACAAAAATGAAGAGAAATACATTAATTTGGGGTCTATGAGCTTCCAGGGTCCAAAGTCCTGTTGATTTAATGGTTTCCCAATGGTAATTTCATGTGAGGAGAAATACATTAATTTGGGGTCTATGAGCTTCCAGGGTCCAAAGTCTTGTTGATTTAATGGTTTCCCAATGGTAATTTCATGTGAAGAGAAATACATTAATTTGGGGTCTATGAGCTTCCAGGGTCCAAAGTCCTTTTGATTTAATGGCTTCCCAAGGGTAATTTTCACTACACAGTATTTAAAAGATAGCTTTAGAACCTAGCCTTTAGATAAGGTACAACTGTGCTGAATCTGGACACAGTCTGTCTGTCTTAAATTGCATAATTTGTACTAACCTAGACAAAGAATACTGTCTCACTGTGCAGAAAGAGAAATTCAGGTACTGAAACATGGAGACCTCCGTGCAGAAGTTTCATAGTAAATTACATTGGGGAATATAAATCTAGGTTTTAAAGCTAACTGTTTTAGGATGAATTAGGATTATATACTCTTACACCAAGAGTTAATTCCCCTTCTTCCCACTTCGACTGTCATTCCCATCAGCACAGACTGTTGCTAATTAGGTGGGCAGGTCAGATACTTTCTATGTTAAAAATCTGCTCTTCTGTGGGTTCAATTTTCATTAATCATCACCTTCTCCTCATTGGAGAAACGTCCAAATCTAAAGCTTCTGCTGTTTAGCAAGTGACAGCAGGATATATCTTTTAATAATAGGTGTTATATTTTGAATGTTTGTTGTTTTCAAAAGACTGATACAGAGGTTGACACCAGCCTTACCTGACCTATTTTGAAAGGATAGATAACTGATAATAAAGTTCATTTATGCTTGTTTCTTCAGATGTTAGTCTGCATTTTACATAGTCTTAAACTACAGTGACATGGCTTCCCAAAAGCTCTTTTAGGTGTTATCTAAACCAACTACTATATTTTGTGCCTGAGGAAACCGAGACCAAGAAAGTTGAGTGGCTTGTGCAAAATCAGTGGCAAAGTTAGGAATTGAATCCAGGTCTCCATTATCTAGTGCTCTGCATGATGCCTGTATAGAAACAATACACTACTTAAACTTCCTGAAAAAGCTGCTTCTGAGGACAAAGATTGTGAAGTATTGTGAGAAACAACACTATTAGTTACTCTTTTGCTTTCCTGTGGTCCTGCAAGGAACTTGATAACTTAAGGTTCAGGAGTAAGCAGGGAGACCACTGACAGCGAAGTGACTATATGGTGACAGTTTTGAATGAGTTGGTAATCCTACAGATACTAGCCAGTTCCCAGTGAAGACTACATTTAATGCAATTATGTCATAGCTTCAGTTTTTACAGTCATGATGTTGGGAATCTTCCCACTTCATGTTCAGTGTAATAGTAGCCCAAAAGGTAGATATTATTCATCCCCTTTTACTGGTGAAGAGAGTGATCACAGGTTATCAAAATCTGACTTCATGTCCAATGTTCTTGTTTTTACACCACACTTAAAATAATTGTTGCTAAATATAGTAATACGTGTTCCTTTTTCAATTACTGTGAAAGAATATAGGATTGGAAATAATGGGACCAATGGTCAACATACCTGGAGTCTAGTTGAGGGTCTATTTCTGAGTTATTTATGTTCCATTTCTGTTTTCTGTTCTGGATTTTTGCTTAATGAAATAACTCAGTAGTAGTGTAATATTCTACAGTATTGTTGAGTAAGTGTAAAAGTGCTTTTAAATTTTAAGGCATTTTATAAATAGAGTATGCTCTTTTTGTTAGAAGCACTTTGAGTCCCTTAGAGAATGGTGTCATCTGGAAAGGAGTGTTTAAATCTTAAATTTTTAAACAGGAAACAGACGTACATGTCTAATTCCTTCATTTTACAGTTGAAGAAACTAAAGCTCAGACGTAGTCACTTGTTCGACTTTATATAAGTAGTTGCATATCTTGAACTAGAACCCAGATCTCTAGAGACCTCATTCAGTGCTCTTTCCAGCCCATTCAACTATTAGGAATTCCTAAATAATGATTTTAAACAAAAGCTGTTTTTTTTTAAACATAAGACCTTTGAATGAATTTGGCTAGAGTTTGTATGATTTTCATCATTTGCATTCTACTCTACTACATCATTACTGATGAAGAATCTAAATCTGCAGCCTCTAAAACCAATTATCCTTGGAGAGCAGCTTTTATCCTTTGTTATCGTACATCAGATTCCAGCTGGACTAAATTCGTGAAATGATAGAACATATTGAAGAAGTTGATGCTTTTGTCATTTTTAATTGGCCCAATAGGAAAGTCGAAGCCTGAGTTAAATTCAGGAGACATAGGAAAATGTAGAATATCAGGACTGGAAGAGGGTCTTAAAGAGCATTTCACTTTTTTTTTTTTTTCTATGCTGGATGTTGTGTCCAAAGTGAAGTGGTATGTCCTACTTAGACAGTGGAAATGTCTAAGATAGAATTTAGATCTTCTGATACTCACCTTACATACTTTTCATTGGGCAACACTATTTCCAAATACCCCTCTGAATATTGCCTTGTTTTCCTAACATCAATGTCTAGTTTGGTTTTTGCATTGCTTACAGCTTGGGTTTGTGCCAGGGAAGACTGGGAAAATGAGTTGGAGAGACAGAAAATGTTTGCTGTAGCTAAGGAGCCCTATTCTTTGGCCTGCCCAGATAGGTCAGGTTTGGTCTAAGACTATTCTGGGATTCTGCACGTGACTGTACCCTACACGATGATTTTGGAACTACTTCTGTGGGTTAGGCCTACACTGGAAAATTAATGTGGGCTGTGGGTGGGTTTCTGGGGTAATTTTTTCCTAACACTCAAGACTTTTTGAGGTATGTGCAATAGAATCTGCCAAGCCACTCAGATGGAGAACATTCATATGGAGACTTAAAATATGGCTAAGATTGAAACTGTCTTACTTTGTTGAGTTGGTTTCTTTAGAGCCTTTAAACAGAATTTTCAAAATCTTTTCAGGACCGGTGTTTTTTAAAAGAATTGTTAAATTTCAGATTACTGCACAAACTTTTCTATGCTATGGGATTTTTTAGTGAGAGAAATGAGCTTTTGAAATAAGATGAAATTGTTTCATTTACAAAATATTTTGAAGAACTAAAACAGGAATCCTCTTATGTGCAATGTTGCTCATATTTATAAATAGGTCATTTCTGTTTGTAAAAGCATAGAAGATTTTCTAACTTCAAATCTTTTCAGCCACAGTATTGCTACATTAAGCAGAACTGTCAAAGATAAAACCAGAACCAAAATGATTGTCTAGACTCTTTGAATGTTAACCCTTTACTGCAACATGGGTTAACAATCTCTTTACTTCATAAATTATTGGTTTTAAATTATTATTTTAAAAATACTGTAATAAAATCTGTGTTGATTTTTATTTTTTAAATAACAAAGCTTGCTTATGAATAAGATGACTATATGTCCCAGTTTGCCCAGAACAAACCTGGCTCATGCCTGCTATTCTGACATAATTATATAGCTTCTAATTTACTCTTAAAAATATCCCATTTGGATAATAAATTATCCGGTCACCTGCTTATACACTATAATCATTTTGTTGTAGTAGATTTTAGTTGTTGCAATGTTATTTGAAATAGGACCATAAGATAATGGAATAATAGTCTATTTTGGATAGATTGGATATTTTTCATTGGTCAGACGTTTTTATTGTATTAAGAGAGTGTGTAAATGTATTATATTGAGCAAGGAAGCACATGATTTGTTAGGTGCTTTGTTGTTTGACCTAAGGCAGGTTATAAAACCTTGTTGAATGTCGTTTCCTCATCAGTTAAACAGAGATAATAACAATACATACCCTCATGGTTATTGTGAGGATTTAAGAGACAACATATATGAAAATGCTTTTTAAGCTGAAAATTATAGTATAAGTATTAGTCATTATGTCACACATGTACTCCTGAAAATTGAATTTAAAATGAATTCAACTTAAATGAATTTAATTCATTAAAAATTTTTAATTAAAAATTTTTAAATTAAAAAATTTTTAATTAATTGAAAATTTAAGTTAATTTTAATTAAAAATTGAATTTAAAATGAATTCTGTCTTCATCTTTATTTCTGTTCTTATCTTTTATTTCCTTCTACTCTTTTCAATTTAATTTGATCTTTTTCTAGTTTTTTCGAGTTAGAAGTTTAGATTCATTTTAAACCTGTCTTGTTTTCTAATGTGCATTTCCTATTTAAAAGTTTCCTTCTAAGTACTCATTTAGATGCATTAAACAAATTTTGATTTATTGTGTTCAGTTCTAATTTCCATTGTGATTTCTCTGATCGACATGTCATTTAGAAGTTTATTGTTCAATTCCTTAATATTTGGGGATTTTCTATTTACGTATTTTTAAAATTTGATTTTCAACTTAATTCCATGGTTCTGAGAATGTGTTGTTTACATATTGTAAACACACATATACACAGAGAATGTATTGTTTATGATTTCAGTCCTTTGAAATCTACTGAGATTAATTTTATAGCCTTGCCTGTGCTCTGTTTTGGTGAATGTTACATGTATATTTGAAGTCTTTGATTTTGCTCAGCAATATTTTGAGGTTTTCAGTGTAGGTATTTTGCACATCTTTCATTAAATACTATGTATGCTGTAGTTGACGAGTTTAGTATTCTGTAAATATCAATTGGGTCAAATAGTTTTAATTATTATTTAATTGAGATATAATTCACATACTATAAAATCCACCATTTAAAATTGTGCAGCTCAGTAGTTTTTGCTGTATTCACAAGGTTGTACAACCATCACCTCTGTTTAATTCCACAACATTTTCATCGCTGATGGAGTTTGGATGTGTTGTTCCCTCCAAAACTCATGTGGAAATTTGATCCCCAGTGTGGCAGTGTTGGAAACTGGTTGAGTCATGGGGGTGGATCCCTTATGAATGGATTAATGCTCTCCCTGGGTAGGGGGGAGTAATGAGTGAGTTCTAGCTCTGATAGTTCCCACGAGACCTGATTGTTTAAAGGACCTTGGCACCTCCTCTCTCTCTCTCTCTCTCTCTTGCTTCCTCTCGCCATGTGATCTGCTTGTACCTGCCGGCTGCCTGCCACTTTCCACCATGAGTAGAAGCAGCCTGAGGCCCGTGCCAGACGCAGCTGTCCCAGAATCGTAAGCCAAATAAACCTCTCTTCTTTATAAATTACCCAGTTTCAGATATTCTGTTATAGCAACACAAAACTGACTAAAACAATCGGCCCAAAAGGAAACCTCATATGTGTTAACACTCACTCTCCATCCCCTGACCTCTGTCCCCTGGCAGCCACTAATCTATTTCTGTCTCTATTAATTTGCCTATTCTGGACATTTCGTAAGTGGAATCATATAATATTTGGCCTTTTGTTTCTGGCTTTTTTCACTGAGTCCGTTTTCAGAGTTTGTATGTGTTGTAGCATGTATCAGTATTTCATTCCTTCGTACGGTTGAATAATGAAATATTTTGTTGTATGGATATACCACATTTTGTTTATCCATTTATCAATTGATAGATATTTGGGTTGTTTTCACTTTTTGGCTTTTATGAATAATGGTGCTACAAACATTCACGTAGAAGTTTTTGTATTGTCATATATTTTCATTTCTCCCAGGAATGGAATTGCTGGGTTATAAGATAATTTTGTGTGTACTTTTTTGAGGAAATGCAAAACTGTTTTCCATTTTATATTCCCAGCAGCAATGTATGAGGATTCCAGTTTCTCCACATTCTTGTCAATACTTCTTAATGTTTCCTAGTCTTTGCTGAGAGGCTTTGTGTGCTTGCTGGGGCATACCTTCAACACTCAGTCGTAGCCTTCACTTCCTGCTTGTTCAGAGCCTTCTGCTCAGTCAGGTAATTTCATAGGGACTTCTCATGTATTTCCTGAGCATGCTCACAGCCCTGGGCACATGCATGTGGCCTTCTCAATTCGCAGAAATATTCAGAACTTTTCAAAACCTGTGGACATCTCATTCCCGTACTTTTTCTCTTATTTTTTTGATTAGCTTGTTTGCTGCAACTATTTCAAGCAACTGGGATGTTAAACAATTGCAGCTGATTGTTTTTGATAAATACCTTTGGGGAAAAGGCTGTTAGCTACCACTGATCAACCTCTGAATCAGGTCAAATAACGGGAAGCCTTGGGAATGGGGTTTTTCAGTGAACTGCCAGTCAGCTCAAATAATAGCAGTTCTCTGAAAATGGGGCTTTGAAAGAGCAACAACCCTTTTCTGTCCCCTCCAGTGGCTGCTAGGCTGTTGGATTCCACTGTGTTTGAGGGTTGTTGCTTTTCAAGGCTGCCATGGAGCTGGGGAAGGGGGGATGGGAATAGAGCAAGTTAAAATGCCACAAAGTTTACTATTTTTATTGGGATTCAGCCATTCAGCTTTATTTTGAAAATATAAAAATTGCTCAGAATTGCTTTGGCTATGTGTGGTCTTTTGTTATTACATATAAATATCTGGATAATTTTTTCCCTTTCTGAGAAAAATGTCATTGGAATTTTGATGGGGATTGCATTGAATTTGTATATCACTTTGGGTAGTATGGACATTTTCACACTGTTGATTCTTCCAATGCAAGAGCATGGGATATCTTTCCATCGTCTTGTGTCCTCTTTAATTTCTCTCAACAGTGGTTTATAGTTCTCATTATAGAGATTTTTCACATCCTTAACTCTTTTCCTAAGTATTTTATTTTTTTGGTGGCTATTGTAAGTGGGCTAGTTTTCTTGATTTCTCTTTCTGCATGTTCACTATTGGAGAATAGAAATGCTACTGATTTGGGGGTGTTGATTTTGTATCCTGCAACTTTGCTGAAATCATTTATCAACTCCAAGAGTTTTTTTGTAGAGGCTTTAGGCTGTTCGATATATAAGATCATGTCATCTGCAAACAGGGACAGTTTGACTTCATCTTTTCCCATCTGGATGCCTTTTATTTCCTTCTCTTCTCTGATTGCTCTAGCTAGTACTTTCAATACTACGTTGAATAGGAGTGGTGAGAGTGGGCATCCTTGTCTAGTTCCTATTCTTAAGGGAAAAGCTTTCAGCTTTTCTCCATTCAGGATGATATTGGCAGTGGGTTTATCATATATGGCTTTAATCATGTTGAGATACTTTCTGTCTATACCTAACTTGTAGAGAGTCTTTATCATGAACGAGTGTTGAATTTTATCAGATGCTTTTTCAGTGTCTACAGAGATGATCATATGGTCCTTGTGTTTGATTTTACTGATATGGTGTATCACATTTATTGATTTGTGTGTGTTGAACCAATCTTGCATCTCTAGAATGAATCCCACTTGATCATGGTGTATAATTTTGCATATGTGTTGCTGTATTCTGTTAGCTAGTATTTTATTGAGGATTTTTGCATCTATATTCATCAAGGATATTGGCCTGTAGGTTTCTTTCTTTGTTGTATCTTTACCTGGTTTTGGTATCAGGGTGACGTTTGTTTCATAGAATGAGTTTGGGAGAATTGCTTCTATTTCAATCATTTGGAGTAGTTTGTAGAGAATTGGTGTCAATTCCTCTTTGAATGTTTGGTAGAATTCTGCTGTGAACCCATCTGGTCCTGGGCTTTTCTTTGTAGGGAGCCTTCTGATAACAGCTTCAATCTCTTTTACCATTATTGGTCTGTTCAGATTTTCTACATCTTCTTGGCTCAGTTTTGGTAGTTTGTGTGTGTCCAGAAATCTATCCATTTCCTCCATATTTTCAAATTTGTTGGCATATAGCTGTTTAGTCACTAATGATTTGTTGTATTTCTGAGGTATCAGTTGTAATATCACCTTTTTCATTTCTAATTTTTGTTATTTGGGTCTTCTCTCTTCTTTTTTAGTTAGCTATGCTAATGGTTTGTCAATTTTATTTATCTTTTCAAAAAACCAACTTTTTGATTAACTGATCTTTTGTATCATTTTTTGGGTTTCAATTTCATTAAGTTCTTCTCTGATCTTAATGATTTCTTCCCATCTGCTAATTTTGGGTTTGGATTTTTCTTGTTTTTCTTGTTCTTTAAGGTGAAGTATTAGGTTGTTCACTTGCCATCTTTCCATTCTTCTGAAGTAAGCATTTAATGCAATAAATTTCCCCTTAGTACTGCTTTTGCAGTATCCCACAGGTTTTGGTATGATGTATAATTGTTTTCATTAGTTTCAATAAATTTTTTGATTTCCTGTCTGATTTCTTCTTGGACCCATATGTCATTGAGTAGAGTGCTATTTAATTTCCATGTTTTTGTATAGTTTCCAGAATTTCATTTGTTATTGATTTTTAATTTTAATCCATTGAGGTCTGAAAAAATACATAGGATAATTACAG
>NW_007727800.1:118977-138134 GCF_000696425.1 Galeopterus variegatus | reverse complement strand
GATATTGGCAGTGGGCTTATCAAATATGGCTTTAATTATGTTCAGATACTTTCCATGTATACCTAACTTGTAGAGAGTCTTTATCATGAATGAATGTTGAATTTTATCAGATGCTTTTTCAGTGTCTACAGAGATGATCATATGGTCCTTGTGTTTGATTTTACTGATATGGTGTATCACATTTATTGATTTGTGTGTGTTGAACCAATCTTGCATCTCTAGAATGAATCCCACTTGATCATGGTGTATAATTTTGCATATGTGTTGCTGTATTCTGTTAGCTAGTATTTTATTGAGGATTTTTGCATCTATATTCATCAAGGATATTGGCCTGTAGGTTTCTTTCTTTGTTGTATCTTTACCTGGTTTTGGTATCAGGGTGACGTTTGTTTCATAGAATGAGTTTGGGAGAATTGCTTCTATTTCAATCATTTGGAGTAGTTTGTAGAGAATTGGTGTCAATTCCTCTTTGAATGTTTGGTAGAATTCTGCTGTGAACCCATCTGGTCCTGGGCTTTTCTTTGTAGGGAGCCTTCTGATAACAGCTTCAATCTCTTTTACCATTATTGGTCTGTTCAGATTTTCTACATCTTCTTGGCTCAGTTTTGGTAGTTTGTGTGTGTCCAGAAATCTATCCATTTCCTCCATATTTTCAAATTTGTTGGCATATAGCTGTTTAGTCACTAATGATTTGTTGTATTTCTGAGGTATCAGTTGTAATATCACCTTTTTCATTTCTAATTTTTGTTATTTGGGTCTTCTCTCTTCTTTGTTAGTTAGCTATGCTAATGGTTTGTCAATTTTATTTATCTTTTCAAAAAACCAACTTTTTGATTAACTGATCTTTTGTATCATTTTTTGGGTTTCAATTTCATTAAGTTCTTCTCTGATCTTAATGATTTCTTCCCATCTGCTAATTTTGGGTTTGGATTTTTCTTGTTTTTCTTGTTCTTTAAGGTGAAGTATTAGGTTGTTCACTTGCCATCTTTCCATTCTTCTGAAGTAAGCATTTAATGCAATAAATTTCCCCTTAGTACTGCTTTTGCAGTATGCCACAGGTTTTAGTAAGATGTATAATTGTTTTCATTAGTTTCAATAAATTTTTTGATTTCCTGTCTGATTTCTTCTTGGACCCATATGTCATTGAGTAGAGTGCTATTTAATTTCCATGTTTTTGTATAGTTTCCAGAATTTCATTTGTTATTGATTTTTAATTTTAATCCATTGAGGTCTGAAAAAATACATAGGATAATTACAGTGTTTTTGAATTTGTTGAGACTTGATTTGTGACCTAACATGTGATCTATCCTGGAGAATGATTCATGTGCTGATGAGAAGAATGAATATTCTGAGGTTGTTGTATGGAATGTTCTATAGATATCTGCCAAGTCCAATTGGTCTAGAGTGTTGTTTAGATTTTGTGTTTCTCTGCTGATTCTTTGCCTTACATAGTGACCCTCTTTATCTCTTTTTATGGTTTTTAGTTTAAAGTCTATTTTATCAAATATAGGAATAGTTACTCTGGCTTGTTTTTCATTTCTATTTGCATGGTAAATCTTTTTCCATCCTTTCACTCTTAGTCTATGTGTGTCTTTATAGGTGAGGTGGGTCTTTTGAAGGCAGCGTATAGTTGGGTCCTCTCTTTTAATCCAGTTGGTCAATCTGTGTCTTTTGAGTGGGGAATTTAATCCTTTTACATTAAGAGTTGTTATTGAAAAGTGTTGATTTACTCCTAGCATTTTATTGATTTTTGTTTGGATGTCTTAAGTGTCTTTTGTTCCTTTCTTTCTGATTTTCTGTTTGTCTTCTGTATTTGTTGGTTTCTTGGGTGGTAGATAAACTTTTTTTTTCCTCTTCATTGTTAGCATTTTTATTTTACTAGTGGGTTTTGATTTTTCTTGAGTTTTTATGGCAGTGGTAGTTATTTTTCAGGTACCAAACCCAGTACTCCCTTGAGAGTTTCTTGTAAGGGTAGTCGTGTGGTATTGAACTCCCGCAGTTTTTGTTTGTATTTGCCCTTCATTTCGGAAGGATAGCCTTGCGGGGTAAAGTATTCTTGGGTGGTAATCTCTGTCTTTCAGTATTTTGAATATATCATCTCATTCCTTTCTGGCTTTTAGGGTTTGTGATGAAAAGTCTGATGTTAGTCTGATTGGGGCTCTCTTATAGGTGACTTGATGCTTCTCTCTTGCAGCTTTTAATATTCTCTCTTTTTCTTTGAGTTTTGCCAGTTTGACTAAAACATGTCTTGGAGAAGAACTTTTAGGGTTGTATACGTTTGGGGATCATTGAGCTTCCTGAATCTGAAGATCTGTATCTTTGCCTATACCTGGGAAGTTTTCTGCAACTATTTTGTTGAATACGTTTTCAATGCAATCTCCTTTTTCCTCCCCTTCTGGAATACCCATGACTCAGATATTTGAGCGCTTAAGGTTGTCTGATATCTCTTAGATTTTCTTCAATGTTTCTAATTCTTTTTTCTTTTTTTTTTTTTGTCTGCCTGTGTTATTTCAAACAGCCCATCTTCAAGGTCAGAAGTTCTCTTGCTTCTGGAAGCCTGCTGGTTAAACTCCCTGTTGTGTTTTTCATTTCATTGAATGAATTCTTCAGCTTGGCAAGCTCTGCTACATTCTTTTTCAGGGNGGTGTTCTGATAACAGCTTCAATCTCTTTTATTGTTAGTGGTCTGTTCAGATTTTCTACATCTTCTTGGCTCAGTTTTGGTAGTTTGTGTGTGTCCAGAAATCTATCCATTTCCTCCATATTTTCAAATTTGTTGGCATATAGCTGTTTAGTCACTAATGATTTGTTGTATTTCTGAGGTATCAGTTGTAATATCACCTTTTTCATTTCTAATTTTTGTTATTTGGGTCTTCTCTCTTCTTTTTTAGTTAGCTATGCTAATGGTTTGTCAATTTTATTTATCTTTTCAAAAAACCAACTTTTTGATTAACTGATCTTTTGTATCATTTTTTGGGTTTCAATTTCATTAAGTTCTTCTCTGATCTTAATGATTTCTTCCCATCTGCTAATTTTGGGTTTGGATTTTTCTTGTTTTTCTTGTTCTTTAAGGTGAAGTATTAGGTTGTTCACTTGCCATCTTTCCATTCTTCTGAAGTAAGCATTTAATGCAATAAATTTCCCCTTAGTACTGCTTTTGCAGTATCCCACAGGTTTTGGTATGATGTATAATTGTTTTCATTAGTTTCAATAAATTTTTTGATTTCCTGTCTGATTTCTTCTTGGACCCATATGTCATTGAGTAGAGTGCTATTTAATTTCCATGTTTTTGTATAGTTTCCAGAATTTCATTTGTTATTGATTTTTAATTTTAATCCATTGAGGTCTGAAAAAATACATAGGATAATTACAGTGTTTTTGAATTTGTTGAGACTTGATTTGTGACCTAACATGTGATCTATCCTGGAGAATGATTCATGTGCTGATGAGAAGAATGAATATTCTGAGGTTGTTGTATGGAATGTTCTATAGATATCTGCCAAGTCCAATTGGTCTAGAGTGTTGTTTAGATTTTGTGTTTCTCTGCTGATTCTTTGCCTGGATGATCTGTCCAATATTGATAGTGGGGTGTTCAGGTCCCCTGCTATTATGGTATTAGTGTCTATCTCCTTTAGGTCTAATAGAGTTTGCTTTATAAATCTGGCTGCTCCAACATTGGGTGCATATATATTTATGATTGTTATGTCTTCTTGATGGATCAATCCTTTTATCATTACATAGTGACCCTCTTTATCTCTTTTTATGGTTTTTAGTTTAAAGTCTATTTTATCAAATATAGGAATAGTTACTCTGGCTTGTTTTTCATTTCTATTTGCATGGTAAATCTTTTTCCATCCTTTCACTCTTAGTCTATGTGTGTCTTTATAGGTGAGGTGGGTCTTTTGAAGGCAGCGTATAGTTGGGTCCTCTCTTTTAATCCAGTTGGTCAATCTGTGTCTTTTGAGTGGGGAATTTAATCCTTTTACATTAAGAGTTGTTATTGAAAAGTGTTGATTTACTCCTAGCATTTTATTGATTTTTGTTTGGATGTCTTAAGTGTCTTTTGTTCCTTTCTTTCTGATTTTCTGTTTGTCTTCTGTATTTGTTGGTTTCTTGGGTGGTAGATAAACTTTTTTTTTCCTCTTCATTGTTAGCATTTTTATTTTACTAGTGGGTTTTGATTTTTCTTGAGTTTTTATGGCAGTGGTAGTTATTTTTCAGGTACCAAACCCAGTACTCCCTTGAGAGTTTCTTGTAAGGGTAGTCGTGTGGTATTGAACTCCCGCAGTTTTTGTTTGTATTTGCCCTTCATTTCGGAAGGATAGCCTTGCGGGGTAAAGTATTCTTGGGTGGTAATCTCTGTCTTTCAGTATTTTGAATATATCATCTCATTCCTTTCTGGCTTTTAGGGTTTGTGATGAAAAGTCTGATGTTAGTCTGATTGGGGCTCTCTTATAGGTGACTTGATGCTTCTCTCTTGCAGCTTTTAATATTCTCTCTTTTTCTTTGAGTTTTGCCAGTTTGACTAAAACATGTCTTGGAGAAGAACTTTTAGGGTTGTATACGTTTGGGGATCATTGAGCTTCCTGAATCTGAAGATCTGTATCTTTGCCTATACCTGGGAAGTTTTCTGCAACTATTTTGTTGAATACGTTTTCAATGCAATCTCCTTTTTCCTCCCCTTCTGGAATACCCATGACTCAGATATTTGAGCGCTTAAGGTTGTCTGATATCTCTTAGATTTTCTTCAATGTTTCTAATTCTTTTTTCTTTTTTTTTTTTTGTCTGCCTGTGTTATTTCAAACAGCCCATCTTCAAGGTCAGAAGTTCTCTTGCTTCTGGAAGCCTGCTGGTTAAACTCCCTGTTGTGTTTTTCATTTCATTGAATGAATTCTTCAGCTTGGCAAGCTCTGCTACATTCTTTTTCAGGGCATTGATTTTCTTGTGCATTTCTTCTTTCAGGTCCTGTGTACTTTTCCTCATTTCATCATGTTGTCTAGCTGAGTTTTCTTGTATCTCATTTAGTTTCCTTAGAATTATCACTTGAAATTCCTTGTCAGACATTTCAAGGGCTTCTTGTTCTGTAGTATCTAGAGCTTGAGAGTTATTACCCTTTCGTGGTGTACTTTCTTGATTTTTCATCTTTCTCGTATCTTTCCTTTGGCGTTTAGTCATTGTGGCAAGGGATTTCACAGTCCACACATTCGACACTATTGTCTGGCAAGGATCCTGCCTGGGCTGCCAATTTGGCAGGGCTGCCTCAGTGCCTATGGGTGGAAGGTTTGGGCCTGTCTGGGCTGTGCGGATTGGATTGGGCTGGGAGTCCAGCAGCAGCATCTCCCTGTTCTCACGTGGGTGCCTCAGGATACATGGTCACCGTGGGTCTCGGGCCTCTCTGGGGTGGCCTCTCTGGTTGGGGCACGCTTGCCTGGGGTGGGGGTGGGTTCTGGTGGCAGTATTGCCTACCTGCTCAGTTGCACTTTCACCTTGGGGCGTGTGGTTGCTGCTGATCTCAGGCCTCTCCGGGGGCGCCTGAACATTTTTTTATATCTATTTTCATATCCCTTTTTACCCCTTTTCTTTTGAAATACTTTACAACTCAGAAGAAGTTGCAAAAATAGAGTACAGAGAGTTCCTGTGCACTATTCACTCACCTTCCCCCAGTGATATATCTTACATAACCATAGTGTATTATCAAAACCAGGAAATTGATGTTGGTACAATACTATTAAGTTGACTATAGACCTTTCAGGATTTTACCAGATTTTGTATACACTTATTTATTTATTTATTGGTGGTGTTGCATAGTTCTATAAAATTTTATCATGTCCAAATTTGTGTAACTGTTACCACACTCAGGTACCAAACTGTTCTGTTGTCACAAAGAAGTTCCTTCACACCCTCCCCTAAACCTTAACCCCTGGCAACTACTGACCTGTTCACCGTCACTGTAATTTTGTTACTTTGAGAGTGTTATATAAATGCAATCATACAGTATGTAACCCATAGATATGGCCTTTTTCACTCAGTGCAGTGCCTTTGAGATCCATCAAGTTGTTGTGTATATCAATTCATTCTTTTTTATTGCTAAGTAGTAGTCCATTATATGGGTGTACCACAGTTTGTTTACCTGTTCACCCGCTGAAGGACATTTGGGTTATTTCTATTTTTTTGCTGTTATGAATAAATCTGTCATGAACATTTGTGTACAGGTTTCTGTGTGAACTTAAATTTTTATTTCTCTAGGATAAATATGCAGTAGTGTGATTCCTTACTTATTTTTCATCTGCCTGTTTTACCAGTTACGAAGAGAAGGTTAAAATCAACTAAGATTGTGCTTTTGTCTATTTCTTTTGTTTCCCTCAGGGCTCTCTGCTCCTTCCCCCCCCCAAGTATTTTGAAGCCATTTTATTTGGTTCATACACACTTTGTATTGTTTTGTTTTGTTTGATGGGTTGACCTGTTTATTGTTATGAAATCCCTTTATATCTGGTGATACTCCATGATTTATTTATTTATTTATTTATTTATTTATTTTTGGTGGCTGGCCAGCACAGGATCCAAACCCTTTGACCTTGGTGTTATAACAATGTGTTCTAACCAACTAAGCCAACTGGCCAGCCAGTACTCCATGTTTTAAAGTCTACACTGTCTGTTATTAATATAACTACTGCAACTTTCTTATGATTAGTGTTTACATGGTACACCTTTTTCCCAACCTTTTGTTTTCAAACGCCCTGTGTCCTTATACTTAAAGTGTATCTATAATAAATGGCATTTAATTTGGTTTTTTTTTTTTTTCTTCATACAGTATACCTATCTTTGTCTTTTAATTGGAGTGGTTAATCCATTTAAATTTAATGTAATTACTAATATGGTTCAGTTTAAGTATGTCATCTTTTTGCTTTTCAATTTGTCCTATCCTTTGTTTATTTTCTTTTTGTTTTAAAATCTTTTTATTGCAGATTATATTACCGATACAGAAAACTGCATAAAACACATATATAACTTCATGACTTTTTAAAATGGATATGCACATTTATTTGTTCAAATAACAAATACATAAACTGAATAACAGATTAATAACAAAATACACTATAGAAAGTAGGGCTTCAAATTTTCACAAAAATTGGAGTTGTAAAACATTAAAATTTACATATTTCATTTTGTTTACCATTATTTGAAATAGCTCTCTAAAGTCTTCCAAAAGCATGGAAATATCAAGTTAACTTCAACAGAGGGGGATGAATAAAATTTTCAAGGGCAAATTAAATTCCAAGCAAATCAACAAGTCCACTTAATGAAAAGAAATCAAGAACAGAAATTAAATATCTAAGTTTAGCAACATAAATTGTATTAAAAAACCAATAAAAGAGAATGTAAACACAAAGTACTTCAAAAAGGCCATGGAAAGATAGAATTGAAGAATAATGGAAATCTACCCATGAATTTTTGTTGTTTAAATTTTTCCTTTTTTTTGTTTTTGTTTTTAAAGACTAAGATCATGGAAAATATGTTCTCTGACCATAATAAGAGAATGAAATTTAGAAAACTCACAGATGTGTGGAAATTAAACAACAGTCTCCTAAATAAACAAAGGGTAAAAATAAACGTCACAGGGAAATTACTGAGTACTTTGAGATAAAGATCAAAGCACAATGTTATCAAAATTGTAGGATGCAGGGCTTAGGCAGTGCTTAGAGGAAAATTTATACTTGTAAACACCTATATTAAAAATAAGAAAAATCTCAAATCAGAATGTAAACTTCTACCTTGAGGAAATAGAAAAAGTAGACGAAATGAAACCAAAAGCAAATATAAGTAGGAAATAACAAAGATTACAACAGAAATATAAGAAATAGGAAACTAAAAAACAATAGAGAAAATCAACAAAACCAAAAGTTGTTTCTTTAAAAAGATCAACAAAATTTACAAATCTTTATCTTGACAAACAAAAAAGAGAGAAAACTGAAATCACTAAAATCAGAAATAAAGTAGAGGCATTATTACATTGTTGCTATGGCCTTTTTCATGGTAAGATTTAGTTTCTTTCTCTTTCTTGTTTTCATTTTGTTCTACCTGTGCGTTTTGTTCTTTCTAGTGTATGCATAGTAGTGATTAATCGTTTTTTGGATTCCAGATGCAAGACTTCCTTGAGGATTTCCTGTAGGGCTGGTTGTGTGGTGGTGAACTACCATGGTTTTTGTTCATCTGGAAAACACACTATTTCTCCCTCATTCCTGAAGGTAGTCTTGCTAGGTAGAATATTCTTGGCTGGCATTTTTTTCTCTTAGTATTTTGAATATATCATCCCATTTTCTTCTGGCAGATAGAGTTTCTGTTGAGAAGTCTGCTGTTAGTTTGATAGGGGCTCCCTTATAGGTGACTGGACACTTTTCTCTTGCTTCTTTTAAGATTCTTTCTTTGTCTTTGAGCTTTGCCAGTTTGATTATAATGTGTCTTAGAGAGGATTCTTTGGGTTGGATCTCTTTGGGGATCTTTGAGCCTCCTGGATCTGAAGGTCCATATATCTCCCTATACCCGGGAGGTTTTCTGTTATTATGTTGTTGAATAGGTTTTCCATGCCTTTTCCTTTCTCTTCCCTTTCTGGAACACCCATGATTTGAATGTTTTTGTGCTTTAGTTTGTCTACTAGCTCTCTTAGATTTTCTTCATTTTGTAAAAATTTTTTTTCCTTTTTTGGGGGTTATTTCGAAAAGGCTGTCTTCGAGATCAGAAATTCTTTCATCTGCTTGTTCTAGCCTGTTGCTTAAGCTCTTGGTTGTGTTTTTTATTTCATTGAGTGAATCTTTCAGTCCCATGAGTTCTGCTACGATATTTTTTAAGATGTTCTCTTTGTAAATATCTTCATTCATAGCCTGGATTTTTTTTTTTTTTTTCTCATTTCATTATGTTGTCTGAGTCTTGTCCTATCTCAGTGATTTTCCTTAAGATTGTAGCTGATTGAAATAAGGTACAAAGCAACCTCTAAAATCAATTAAAAAGCTCATCAAAGGACTTTTAGAACTGAGGGAGAGGGGATGAATAAATATTTGGGAGTCAGGGAAGCAGTACCGTGATATATAATACCAGGAGCCATCGTCCACATTGTGAACAGCACCCTTTGGAGTTGTGCAGGGGACAGCTTGTACAGCTTTATGTGGCAGCCCCTGGTAGGAGTTGGTCAGAAAAGATTTCTTAAGAGAGGTGACATATGAGAAATTTTACAAAGATGAATAGGCAAAGGAAATAGAGAAGGGACTTTACAAACAGAGTCACATTCAGGGAAAAGTGAGGCATTATGACTAAAGTAGGTTTTATGTATTAGAATGGTGAGAGATAAGGCTAAAGAGTTACTGTATGTCTATGATCTTTTTTATTTTTTTTTTTCCAGCTAGCCAGTACAGGGATCTGAACCCTTGACCTTGGTGGTATCAGCACCATGCTCTAACCAGTTGAGCAAACCTACCAGCCTTGGATAATCTTGATATGCACATTTTTTCCCATTGTAACATCTCTGAAATTGGCATACATCTTGCAACTGATTGTGTCTTGTATCATCATAAGAAATTGGAATTATTTTATTAATAATGGCATCTTAAATATGGTAACATATGGTAGGTTTGAGCTAGACTCCATGTCCTTTATGTCATGCTTTTAAATTTTATCCTATACATAATTGGAAGCTAGGCAGACTTTAAGTAGAAAAATATCATGGTCAATTTTGTTTAAAGTAATGTAATTCTGGTGATATTTATTGTAATCCCTGTATAATATCCAAAAAATTAGTAACAGTGTAGGAATTCAGGCAAGGTCTGTAGAGGACCTATTGCCAGGGGTATGCTGTGGGGGTTCCTGGTATAAGAAGTGTTTGATAAAATCCAGAAGATAGGTGAGGTGGTGCCAGTTGATGGTGAGAAAAGAATCATATATGAAGCTGAGGTTTCTGGATTTTTTTTTTTCTTTTAAACGTTTTGTTCTTTCAAAAACATTTGAAAACCTTTCCTAAAGCAGTTACATTGAAATATCTTAGAATTAATGACTGTTCATAAAGTTTACCCAGAGGTTGCATGAAGTTACTGCAAATGCTTATGACAGAATGACAGTGTCTTCATCTCTTCATAGAGGTGCCTAACAGAAGCTGTACAGTATATTTAATATAATGGAATAACATGCTTGATTGGAAACAAAGCATCTATCTCAAAGCTGTTTGGTGACGAAGGAGATTCTTCGTGTTGTGTTCAAGGATGAGTTCTCCTCCCTTGTTTAGAAGAATGCTGCTTGTATTAACTTTACTGCCTTTGCAGGCAGAATTGGTACTAATCTTATTCTCACTCTTGCAGAAAGACCTGAAATGATTTCCTGTAGATTTAGCAGTGTTGATTCTCTGAAATTCAGAATCGCAATAAAGAGTCTGTCTGTGCCATCCAGCTCTCTTGTATATATGACAGAGTTGCTGTTATTCTTCAAATTGCAAAACCAGCCTCTGCTTAGGAGGAGCTCATTGTTATGAAGTAGACTTAAATCTTGATACTTCAAACTTATCTGGGATGAGTCTTTTGGGCATTAACATTCACAGTTTGGTAATCTGAATTGGTGGGTAGCCAGGTGTGTGAAGTAGACTTAAATCTTGATACTTCAAACTTATCTGGGATGAGTCTTTTGGGCATTAACAATCACAGTTTGGTAATCTGAATTGGTGGGTAGCCAGGTGTGATTGACTTCAGGAAAACCGGCATTTGAGCTATTGTCCCACTGCATTGGTGACTTGGAGAGAAGGGTGCTTATGTCATAGCTTTAATTGAGATTTGTGGCTAAAATATTTGCCATTCCTATTTCTTCTCCACAGTAAGTTATGGGAGTTCCAGGGAGTGTTAAAAGAAGCACGTTCATGATGTTGACATATTCATTCTCCAGATAAGAAGTCAGCCAGACAATGTCTGGTCCACCGATCATCCAGTTAGGCCATTTTCTTTCTGGCATGTTTTCCATCCGGTATGTGATAACCTCATACACACCGTTCCCTGAAAGAGTGTCTGTGCTGGTGAGGTAATCATTGAAGGGAAAATCAGCTTCTCGGCAGCCTATAGTACATCGCAGCCTATAGTATATCATGGTCCTGTCCATGCTCTTCACATAGGCTTCTGTCCTCATGAACCTCTATCTGCCAGGCTCTTTGCTCTATTGGTTCATGGTCTGCTGGAAGCTCTGGACAATGTCATGCACTCCCACCTGTGTGGTGATGAAATTGGGGTACAGCTCCGAGTAGTGTGTGACCGCGCCTGGGATTTAGGTCTTATTTGCTTGGATCTCGTCTCTTAGATGCTTTGCTTCTAGAAGAAATTTAATAGCATGGAAACTAAAGCCATCAACACTCTTTGCAAGCCAGAACTGTGTAATTTCAGTTTTGGAGGCTGGGAAGTCCAAAGTCCAGGGAACATATCTGGTAAGAGTCTTGTCCTCATGGTTACTACAGCAACTCAGGGTATCATGTGGCCAATATGGTGGAGCAGATCGAAGTTTCTGGATTTAAAGAGAGGATGATTGGTGTAACGGTTTAGGGTACCCGTTATTAGTGTTTATTTGGCACCATAGCATAACTAAACTTTTTTGCTGGTCAGAGAGCTGACCAGTGTTAAACATTAATATATCAATAGCCAAGAAAAAATTTTCTCAGGAACTCTTATTCTAATATCTGTCAGTCTAACACTTGTTAGTTAGCTGCTCAACAAAATAATAATTATAATATATGCTTATGTTGGTTGGAGGCCTAAATTATTAGACATTTAAAAATTACTGACTAAAAAAAATTGTTCAGAATCTCTCATCCTAACATCCATTCCAGGAAAAAGACATTGCTAATGTTTGGACCAAAATAATAATCCCAGTATGAGTCAGTCATAGTTTTGGGCCATAGACTAGATCCCCTCTTGTTTACATCTAGTAGAACAAGATCAAAATAAATGCTTAATTATATATTCTTTTCATCATTTAAGAAGAGTAGTACATGTCATAGGATTTACTGGCCTGGACACTAGTTTATACATGCTCATATTTAAGAAACTAGCCATTTTAAAGAATTAGTGTTTTAACAGAATTTATCTTTCATATTAGAATGAAGTCATAGTAGATCCACACTTATGTGCAATGATGGAGAGGTAAATGTGACATGTAGTTGGAAATAACTGTATATTTTTTACTTAACTTACTATATGAAGACCTCTCTTATGTGCAACTTTAAATTCCCTTGCCACCACCACTTAAACCAACCACTGCTGCTGCAACCAATTCCATGCTGTCGGACAATTGCAGCCTGGTAGTCTCTTTCATCAGGGTCAGTTTGTTCTGCATTCTTCTTCCAGTGGGGGACAGGAGTCAATGTATAAATTCTTCCTCTTTTGTCCTTTAGTCAGGAGCTCTGAGTCACATTTCATAGGTTTCCCAAAAGGTTGGAGTAATGTTTGTAGTGGTGGGATTAAGTACTAACAACCTCGTCTACATTACTGGTTTATAATACAAATGTGTTACAAAAATGAAGCAGAT
Source organism: Galeopterus variegatus (assembly GCF_000696425.1). Taxonomy (NCBI): domain Eukaryota; kingdom Metazoa; phylum Chordata; class Mammalia; order Dermoptera; family Cynocephalidae; genus Galeopterus; species Galeopterus variegatus. Next base: position 125,592 of record NW_007727800.1, on the reverse strand, counting down.
TTTCAAAATGATACATAATTTACATTTGTTAGTGTACTTTCAGTTGTAACAAAAAACCAGCCTCAAATTGAAGTAAACAAAATTACTAACCTATGTAATTGAAAAGTCCAGAGGGGTTATTGGTTTCAGACAAATCAATGACCCGGTTTCTTTCAGTTTTCCCACTCTGCTTTTTGTGGTGTCATATTTATCCCAAGGCAGCCACCTTGAGGTGCTTAAGATTGCTAGAACCTTCTGCATTTATATCTACTTGGGAAGAAAATGTTCTGTATCTGAACATTCCCGGAAAAAATCTTAGGTTCATTGTGATTTGACAGGCTTAGGTTATATGCTCATCTCTGAATTGATCACTAATGCTAGAGAAACATATTGTGCTGATTGGCTTAGGCTTTGGTGTACCCCAGGGTTAAGGCATTCACACTACCACTCTCCATAAATTGGAGTAGATCAATTCCACTCAAATATTTTGGGTGAGGAAATTTGGAGTGAAAGAAGGAGAATAGCAAGGAAAGATAACAAGGACACAATTCTAGTTTATTATGAGAATGGCTTCAGATGACCTAATTGAATTGTAATATTTGGCAAAAACAAGCCAAACATGTTTAATATCATTATGTACTTATTTTATTAAGAATAAATAATAAGGGCCGGCCCGGTGGCGCACTCGGTAGAGTGCGGCACTTGGGAGTGTGGCGGCGCTCCTGCCGAGGGTTCAGATCCCATATAGAGACCCATCCGCTCACTGGTTGAGCGCGGTGCGGGCGCGACACCGAGGGTTGCGATCCCGTTACCGGTCACGAAAAAAGACAAAAAGGAAAAAAAAAAAGAATAAATAATAAAAGAACAGTTCACCAGCTAATGTTTTTCAATCACTCCTAATAATACGTAAATAATTACTTGCAGTCTTACATTTAAGCCATGCAGTGTTAGGCGATTCTTGTTCTTTGTTTTCTTTGTGTAAATGTATTCTTGTCCATTTACATTCAGAAAAAAACATTTTTCTGGACAAATATGCTTAGGAATAAGAGTTTAAATATGGCTGTGTGATTCAGTGTGCTCATCTTTTCCCCACACTTCTTGACTGTGGAAACCATAGGGCCAGAGATGTTGCATGATTTGCTTGAGTCTCTTAACAAGCTACCTCGGGAACTGAGTCTTAGACATGAATTATTTGACTCTCATGTTGTACTTTGTAGCTCTTAGAATCAATTCTTTGGCTGTCTATAATATTATCTTACTAAATTTTCAAATGGAGCATAATGAACTATTTTAGGAATACAGGAGATGTTCAAAGGATTGACTTCTTAAATAGAGGTGTCACAATTATATTCCTTAAAACCAAGAGAGGACCAATTGGGGATCTCTATCCCCAGTTGACATGGGGACAGGAGGATACTTTTTTGTCCTGATGGAAATGTTCCATATTTTGATTCTGATATTGAATTGGACACTTAAAAAGGGTGAATGAAAAGAAAAGCCAACCAGCCCAGTAACACTTTCCCATATAAATTTTTGTTGTTGTTATTTTTAAATAACAAGTTCTAGTTTTTATGTTTGAATAGCAATACACAAATCAGGCAGAATAGTCCGTATGAAATGATGGTCAGGTTCTACTGTATTTGCCTGGTGAGCCTTCATCTTCTAAGCACTTAAAGTATTTTCTTTTTATGATGTATTACACCTTTATTAGATGCAGCTTAAGTGTGAATAAATCAATGTATTATCTTTTAACACTTCCCCTATCAGCTTTCTTTAAATGGAAGAAGGACAGATGTCTCTTTATCACATATTCAGCTAAGGTTGCCCATTCTATAGTGCTAGTATGAGACTGTGACTCAGTCTTCTAAAGTCATTATAGACCAAAATTGTAGGCTATATCTCATTTTCTCAAAGAAACCCTAGGGCACTGGTCCTGTTGATGTTACTGAGTCTCCAAATGATGAGGATTGTAAGTGGTTTGGAGGCAGCATGAAGGGATCTTCAACAAACTGGAGACCAATGGGAAATTACACAAGTCTTATTGAATAAACTATATGATTGTCTCCCAACATGAGACTGACCCAACCATAGCCACTGGTCCATTTCTTGCTCTAGTTGGGCTTCTATTTAAGGCATCACTTATGGTGGAGTTCGTTCTTTCCCTTGGACTTGAGCCATACTGCAACAATTTTGAAAAACAAATTCCTCTAAGTTAGTCTGTTAAATGTAACTGAAAATTGTATCATCTGTCATACAGACTGTGAAGGCCCCATCACAGTCGTTCACAGTTTGTCAAGGGTCGGGCTTTTGTTTGGACTTCTCCAGGACTTAACTGTGTGCTCCCTAATAACTTTCAGTAGTTGGATATCTTACTAGCTAGGGAGAGTTAGTTATCAATCATGTTTACTGAGTATAGAACTTGGTTGTAATGGGCCTTTTTTTAAAAAAAAGAACATTGAAATTAATTAACGTCAATCATTAACTGTTGAATATTATGAAAAAAATCTCATGATCTGGTTTCTTCTTACACTTTTTTTTTTTTTTTTTGGTGACTGGCCAGTAGGGGGATCTGAACCCTTGACCTTTGTGTTACCAACACCACACTCTAACCAAGCGAGCTAATAGGCCAGCCCTGTTATAGTGTTTTATGTCATCAATTTTTTCTTTTTTCTTTTAACATTTATTTGTATGTATTTGTGGGGTACAGTGTGTTGTTTCGTTACATGCATGTACTGCACAATGATTCATTTAGGGGAGATAGCATAGTTTTGTACCCATTAATCCACCACTCGGCCCCCCACACCCCCACCCCCGTCATCATCTTTTTTCTAAATGGCTTTGTGCTGCCTCTAAAATGTTGTTATACATGTAATAGGCAAGTCAAAGCTTTATTAAGCTAGTATGTTAGTTTTATTTCCAGGATGAAGTGAACATATTTATATTTGCATGCCTTTTACATATTAACTTACTTTGAGAATTATTTCTAACTTGTCCTTATTACTTTGTTTTTTTAGTGAAAATATTCTCTTTGGAATGGGAAATCCTCTTCTTGACATCTCTGCTGTAGTAGACAAAGATTTCCTTGATAAGTAAGTATTAAACTCTTCATACGTACTTTGTGAAACTTCTGTTTGAAGAAAAACTGATGAAAACTTTATAATTGAATTTACTGTCTAACACCTTCAATTGGAGGACAACTCAGGAAATTTAAATCTGTTAATAGAAAGTGCACTGACATTATTTATTGAGTAATTGACCACAATTTTCCCTGCGAAAACTTACATGTATTTGTTCATTCCTATTGCTATTTTCACTTAAAATTTATTGTTTATTTATTTGGAAGGAGGAAGTATATATCATCTATCTAATGATTTAACTCCTAAATTTTTAAATTACTGTCAGTGAACTAAAACTATAATGGAACCATAATATAAATGGGAGAAAAGCCGGATGGTTGACTCAGTTGTTTAGAGCGCTGCCTTATAACACCAAGATCATGGGTTTGGATCTCTATACCAGCAAGCTGCAAAAACCAAAAAACAAAACAAAACAAAAAACCTCTGCTAAATGGAAGAAGAAAGAAAGACTATTAGGACAAGAAGAATATGCTGGGCATAATTCAAAGGCCAATTTGGGTAAATTTCTGTGTTAACTTAGCTGAGAAATCAGTTTGTATTTATTGAGCTAGCTGTTTGAGACTGTTTGGTACATGGAGACATTAAGTAGTAAAAAAGGATTAATGATGAGAGAGCAAAATCCCTTCACACATCCCACGTTCTGTGTCCAGGAACAACTGCTTTTTTTTTTTCCTTTTTTGTCATTTTTCGTGACCGGCAACGGATCGCAACCCTCAGTGTCGCGCCCATACCGGACCGGGACCAGCAACGGGATTGCAACCCTCGGTGTTGCGCCCGCACCTCGCTCAGCCAGTGAGCGGCCAGTCTGTATGTGGGATCCAAACCCTCAGCGGGGAGCGCCACCGCGCTCCCAAGTGGCGCACAGTAGCAGTGCGCCACCGGGCTTTTTTAATTGAGGTAAAATTCACATACATAAAATTCATCATTTTAATCATTTTAAGGTATACAATTCAGTGACTGCCAGTACATTCACAGTGCCGTACGACTGTAACCACTGTCTTAATTCAGGACATTTTCATCACCCCAAAAAGAAACCCCCACCCATTAAGCAGTCATTCACTATTCCCTCCTCTGGCCCAGTCTTTTGGGAACCACCAATATATGGCAACAAATTGTCATCTTGGAAGCAGAGAGCTGCCCTCCTCAGATACCGATCCTGCCAGCACCATTATCTTGACTTCCCAGCTTCCAGCAACATGAGAAATAAATTTCTACTGTTTATAAATACACCAATGTATGGTGTATTGTTTATAGTAGCACAAACAGACTAAGACATATACCACGTGAATTAAATGTATTCTTAGTATGAAAATGATTCCAAATTCTTTGGATAAAATATTGTTTTTCTGAATCTGCATTTTTAAAAAGTATTTGGCTTTTTCAGTAAAAGAAAATTATCAATGTAAAACTAATATGAGTTAAAACATGAACTAGTTTTGAAGGTTTTAAAGGAAAAATGTCATTCCCTTGCTGCATTTTCTACCTCTCCCCTTGCTTTCACCCCATTCCCCATAAGTGCTGTTTCCCCAGAAGAAACCATTTTTAATTCCATTACCTTTTTTTTTCTTGTATCTGCCTATTTCTAAATAATATACAGGTGGCTGTCCATATGCATGGGTTTCACATCCATAGATTCAACCAACCACTGATGTAACGTATTTGAAAAGAAAATTGAATCTGTACTAAACATGTACAGAATTTTTTACTTGTCATTATTCCCTAAGTAATACAGTATAACAACTATTTACATGGTATTTATATTGTATTAAGTATTATAAGTAATCTAGAGGTTTAAAGTATACATGAAGATGTGCATAGGTTATATGTGAATACTAAGTTATTTTTTTGTTTTGTTTTGTCTTTTTGTCTTTTTCCGTGTCCGGCAACGGATCGCAACCCTCAGTGTTGCCCCCGTACCGGACTGGGGACCGGCAACGGGATCACAACCCTTGGTGTCGCTCCTGCGCCTCGCTCAGCCAGTGAGCGGGAACCGGTCTGTATGTGGGATCTGAACCCTCGGGCGGGAGCGCCGCCGCGCTTCCCAAGTGGCGCACTTATCCAGTGCACCACCGGGCCGGCCCCCTAAGTTATTTTATATAAGGCACTTAAGCATTATTGGAGTTTGGTATCCTCAGGAGGTCCTGGAACCAATCCCCCATGGTTAACAAGGGATGACTATACTAATATTGCTACATATGGTTTTCACAAGGGTGATTGCAGAGGCAAAAAATAAAAATTGCTTTTATGGAAGGAAAGGATGAAGGAACATGATTATCAGAGGATGGCTTCCAGAGCAGAGGACACAGTAGCACTCTGTGTAGGGCAAACTTCTTGGTCTTTAAGTCCCCGTGGAAGGAGATCATCTAATTATGATACTGGGTTATAGGATTCTCTGTGATCTTCTGAGAAGTTTGCTTTTGCCATTCTTACTGGGATTTTTATACTGTCTTTGTTTTGTTTTTCTTTTAAACTGTTGTAGAGTCTTTGATTACTTCTTACCTCCTTGCTTACCAGGTTTCAGTAACTAGTAAACCCCCCAGTACATTCCTGAGTGTTAACTGCGAAATTAGATGAATTGAAAGGTCAGTTTCTCATTTGTCCCATCTACCTAGCAGTTCAAAACTTAAGGGCTGTTTCTCTAGCTATTTCTTTGTCAAGTTTAATTATTGTCTATTGACTCATTATGATAGTGAAGGATTTGGCTCTCTTTCACCTACCACCATTTTTTCTTCTCCAAATGATTATATTACATTAAAAAATTAATAATCATTGTGAACAAAATTGTTGATTGTGATTACTGATACAACTTTTTGTTTTTTCTTGCAGTTTCTTATTGTGTCCTATGTTCATTTGTACCATTTTCTATAACCTTATTGAAATTTCTCTATGAAATGTCATGTGCCTGTTAACCACCTCCCTTTTTCCACAATCAGTAAATCTATCAACTTCTTTTCTTCTAGTGACCTCCCTTTCAGAGTTCTCCGTCTTTGTGCTTCAAACTGGACTGGTTGTGTTGTTAGGCCTTTTTTTTTGTTTTTAAACAGCATTCTTCCTGAAACTTCCTATGTGCCTTTCTCTTTTTTTGGATTTCTTGTTTTCTACATTCAATACCTTCTTTCTTGGTTTCTTCCTTTTCTTTTTCTTTTTTTGGTGGAGCATGTCCTTCAGCAGCTTCCTAATAAAAAGAGTGCATAAGTGCATGTGTGGTACATTTTTTTCTGAATCCTTGTATATGTCTGATAATTAAAAAAAAATTTTGGGGGGCCGGCCCGGTGGCGCACTGCGCTAGTGCGCCGCTTGGGAAGCGCGGCTGCACTCCCGCCGAGGGTTCGGATCCCACATACAGGCCGGTTCCTGCTCACTGGCTGAGCGAGGCGCAGGGGCAACACCGAGGGTTGCGATCCCGTTGCCGGTCCCGGTCCGGTACGGGGGCGACACTGAGGGTTGCGATCTGTTGCCGGACATGGAAAAAGACAAAAAAAATATATATATATTTTTT
>NW_007727800.1:114812-118879 GCF_000696425.1 Galeopterus variegatus | reverse complement strand
AGAGTAATTATGGGGAAGGAACAGATACAGATTCAGAAAAATTAAATTCTACAACAAGTATCTCCAGTAAAATGACAACACATATTTACAATATAAAAGTAAGGAGTATTTTCTATTTTGGAAGCCCATTAAAATTAAGATATCCGGGCCGGCCCGGTGGCGCACTGCTACAGTGCGCTCTGCACTCCCGCCGAGGGTTCGGATCCCACATACAGGCCGGTTCCTGCTCACTGGCTGAGCGAGGCGCGGGGGCAACACCGAGGGTTGCGATCCCGTTGCCGGTCCCGGTCCGGTACGGGGGCGACACTGAGGGTTGCGATCTGTTGCCGGACATGGAAAAAGACAAAAAAAATATATATATATTTTTTCCCCTTGCACTTTATTGATTAGCATAGAGTTTTCCTTGAGAATCTTGAAGGAATCATGCCATTGTCTTCCGGCATCTAGTGCATCTCCTTCCTTTGTATATCACCAGTTTTTCCCTCTCTGGAAGCTGTTAGGATCTACTTTTTATCCTTGGTGTTAGTAAATTATTGTCATGTAACATTTAATTCTCGTGTTATGGGTATAGTTTTTTCCTCTTGTTTCTGTAAGCATATGAATTAGAAACTGATCCCCCTCCTTCTAGCCACCTGGGCCTCTCAAGCTGCCTCAATGTACTCAAGACATGGTAGCTGCCTTCCCCCAGAATGTGTAATCCAAAAGAAAAAAAGAAAGAGAGGCAGGCACAGAGAGCACAAACAAATGAGAGAGCACCCTTGATGGAAGCCACAGTCTTTTACAACCTGATTTCTGAAATGGCATTCTGTCACTTCTACCATATGCCATTGGTTACATAAACTAGCCCTGGTACAATTGGGAGGGGTCTGCTCAAGGGTATGAATACCAGAAGGAGGGGGTTATTGGGGGCCATCTTGGAAGTGGTCTCTCAGTCCACCCTCTGGCCTCCAAGGATCCCTGCCTTCTGGTATTTGTAGCCATATATAGTGCCCTTCAACATTGTACCACGTTTAGTTGTATGACCAATAGCATATGGCAAAAATGATGGCATGTCACTTCCAAGATTAGGCTATGAAAAAAATTGCAGCTACTGTCTTGGGCACACACACTCTCTCTCAGATCAGTGGCAATAGGGCAAACAGATGCCGTATCCTCAGGACACTCAAAGACTCACATAGTGAGGAACTGATGCCCTCAATCCAACAGCTCTTAAGAAACTAAGTGAGGAACTGAGATCTGCCAATAGCCATGTAAGTGAGCCTAGAAGTGGATTCTCCATGTGCTGTTGAGCCCTAGGATGACTGCAGCTCTGGTTGACAACCTGACTGCAACCTCATTAGAGACCTTGAGCCAGAATCACTAAACTACGTCACTCTTGGATTTCTGACCCTCAGAAATGATGTGATATGACTGTTGTTTTAAGCTGCTGAGTTCGAGTGTTTATTTAAAAAAGGTTTTTAAAAAATTATTATTTGTAATTCTGAATTTCTTGGCTCCCATTTACTCATTCTCTTCTGCTTTCTAATTATTACTTGAAAATAAATGTAATATAATTTTCTGTACTAGATTTATAATTACTGTATATCCATAGTATAAGCTTTGCATACAGAATTTATTTATTGCTGTGGAAAGAGACAATTAGAAAAGATGTCTTGATCATTTTAGTAAATCTTTTGATTACTTGAAAATAAATGTAATATAATTTTCTGTACTAGATTTATAATTACTGTATATCCATGGTATAAGCTTTGCATACAGAATTTATTTATTGCTGTGGAAAGAGACAATTAGAAAAGATGTCTTGATCATTTTAGTAAATCTTTTGTAAATACAGTAAGCTCTTGTTGCAAAGGAGCTGCACTATGCCTTTGACCCTTAGTATAGTGCTGGGTACATGTGAGGTACTTAATAAATAGTTTCTGACTGAAAAGTTTTTTTGTTTTTTTTTTTAAAGTTTATTTATTAATATTATTTTTTTACATTCTATGATGTTGGCAGAGCAGTTGGGGGGAGTGGGAGAGAGGAAGGAGAAAGGAAATAGGATGGGAGGAGGAAGGAGGAGGAAGGAGTGGGGTTGAGGCTTGTGGCACCCCAGTCATTCTGAAAGGTTTTTTTAATGAAAGGCCTTTATTAAGATGGAATTTTAAGTGTTCAGTGTTTAAAGTTGATGAGGGAATTGGTACTTTCTTTTTTTGCTTTTGGGTAAATTTTTCATGTGCTTATTTAGTTTGTCAGGTTTTACAGAGCAGTTTTTTAAAAAAACAAGAGCCAGTCATATGCTAATAGCCTTTGCAAATTAGAATGGTGAGCCACAAAGGGTTGAATCTAAAGAAAGGCCATAGAGAATCCATCTGAAAAACTTTTGAGAGTAAAGAGAAAAATAAGAGTATAATAATCTTAAACAATTATATGATAATAATATATACCATTTATAGAGCATGTATTGGATGTGCTTTTATATGGTATCAATTTAGTTATCTTGACAACTTTATGAGACAGGTATACTACTAAAGGATAACTTGGAACTTAATAGATTTGTTTATGGCCATAAAACATATCAATGATAGTGCAGATATTTGAAATATAGGTTTGTTTTAACTGTAAAGCCTGCATTCTTTATTTTCTGCTATAATACTATTTTATTTATATATTATTTTCTGCTATAATACTATGGAAGTATTAGTTTCAAAATGAAAAACTCAATCACATATCTAGATTTTTTAAATGGTAGATGTGTAAAGGTTTATAAACTTAGTGAAATTCTATTTTCCTTCAATTATACGTATAGTGGAGGTGAGAAAAACGTGTGTAATTATCTCCAAAAATTGTTAGTATTAGTTTTAATTAGTGTGTAGAAGTACATTGAGCAATTCTTTGTGAGAGGATGAAAGACTCAACAATTCTCTCAGTAAGTTTTCAAAACAATGCAGTTCTTGTTGGGAACTGCATTTGGGAAGTTAGTTGGTTAGTTGCCTACAATAGACCCATTTCCAGAACAGAGCAAGCATTCTCATGGTTCAGAAGTATCAATTAGATATGCACTTGGTATCTAAAAATTAAATTTCATAAGGAATATCCTCTTATTTATTTGAGGTTTCTAAAGCTAGTTTTTCCCTGAGTTAAGAAAAATTAAGGATCTTTAATTGATGTAAAAGCAGAATTAAGTTAGCCAATTTTGATGTGCACAATTTGACAAAATGTAAGAACTGAAAATTAGTAAGAATACTTGTGTAGGGAAGTCGGCTATTGAAAGGAATCTTTTCTAGTATATTGGAAAGACACTGGGTATTCAGGGAGTAGGAAATGTGGAACATATAAATAATTTCAGATGAGTTTTGCTCTAATTATGGAGGTATGTGTTAACAAGATTGGAAAAGGAAAGGAAGGAATGTATAAGTAGGTTTGCCTTCCTCTTTCCTGACACTAGATAAATGTCATAAAAGTAAGAAAAATGAGAGAATTAATGAAGTAGAGATGGAGTAGTTGAGGAAATGTGCGTTTTTCTCCCAAATCTAAATCTTTAATAAAAGAAGCATACAAACCTTAGGTAAGTCTTGATTAAAGTAAACATATATGAAAGATATTACATAGTGCTCACTCCAAAAGTGCTCAAATTAATAATAGTTGGTCATAAATTTAAGTGCTGATTATTAATTAAATGCCAATAATTTACAACTGAATTATTTGTATAAGTAAAGATAAATTACTTCTATAAATGGTTGTATTTTATATTTGAAGGTGAAAAAAGTATTTGTGGAGTGTCAAGTGTAAGGTTAAAGCTATAATTGTTTTGCTTTAAAACTAATTGCAAGGGCCGACCCAGTGGCGCACTCGGTAGAGTGCGGCGCTTGGGAGTGTGGTGGTGCTCCCGCCGAGGGTTCGGATCCCATATAGAGACCGGTCCGCTTGAGCGCAGTGCGGGCGTGACACCGAGGGTTGCGATCCTGTTGCCGGTCGCGGTACAGGCGCGACACTGAGGGTTGCGATCCCGTTACCGATCACGAAAAAAGACAAACCCCCCACCCCCAAAAAACTAATTGCAAGGGCCGACCCAGTGGCGCACTCGG
>NW_007727800.1:99701-114037 GCF_000696425.1 Galeopterus variegatus | reverse complement strand
CCCCCAAAAAACTAATTGCAAAATACTCTAACACTTCTATAAGTTAATTCTTTATAAAACTATTTTGCCATATATTTTTTTTTCCTTTTTGTCTTTTTTCGTGACCGGCAATGGATCGCAACCCTCAGTGTTGCGCCCGTACCGGACCGGGACCGGCAACGGGATCGCAACCCACGGTGTTGCTCCCACACCTCGCTCAGCCAGTGAGCGGCCGGTCTGTATATGGGATCCGAACCCTCGGTGGGAGTGCCACCGCGCTTCCCAAGCGGCGCACTGTAGCAGTGCCCCACCGGGCTGGCCCTTGCCATTTATTTTTTTCTATAACTTTCAACATTATGTTTTGTATTTTAGCTCTTTAATTGACCTGAATTGATTTTTGTATATAGTGTGAGGTAGAGATCCAGGTTTTTTGTTTTATTCCCCCTTTTTGGCAGCTGTCCAGTGCAGGGATCTGAACCCTTGACCTTGGTGTTATAACACCATGCTCTAACCATCTGAGCTAACAGTCCCGCCCAAGATCCAGTTTTAAAAAATGTTTCGTTATGGTGAATCAACAATTATTATATTACTATTTTGAATAATCCAACCTTTACCCAATGATCCTCAATGCCAGTTTTTATTTATAGCTTGGTTTCTAGGATCTCAGTTCTTTTCCATTGGTCTGTTTGTCTATCCCTGAACTAATGCAGCCTTATCTTTATTACTATGGCTTTACAATAAGGCTTGATGTCTGGTAGGGCAAGTCTCTACACTTTGCTTTTTTTGTGTTGTTTGGCATCTGGCCAGTGTGGGGATCCAAACCCTTGACCATGATGTTTACACTTTGCTCTTATTCAAAAATTTTCTTAGTTATTCTTGGCTCTTTTGCACATAAATTTTAGAATTAAGATTGTCAACTTCTACAAAAATTCTTTCTTGGATTTTGTTCAGAATTGCCTTTATAGATTAATTTGGAAAAAATGAGGTCTTTACCATATGGTTTTCCTATCTATGCATATATTTTTCCATTTATTTTAGGTATTCTTTTACATCTTTCGGTAACACATAGGATCTAAATACATTAAATATGGATTACAAAATGGTTAGGTTAAGGTTTTTTTATATTTATACATCTTATGGTAGTGATCATTGCTAAATTTGTTAGCTTCAAAAATTATAAAACAAATGTTTTTTTGGAAAAAATTCAAACCACCACAAATGAAATCTGGGATAGTTTAGTACCTATAGAGCAGTGCTGTCCACTACAATGTTCCATGATAATGGAAATGTTGTGTATCTGTGCTGTTCAACATAGCAACCACCAGTCACATTTGACTTTGAGCATTTGAAGTGTGTCTAGTGCAGCTGTTGAATTGAATTTAACATTTTATCTCATTTTAGTTAATTTAAATTTAAATAACCATATATAATTACTTTTTTTAAAAATTTTTTTATTTTTTATTTTTTATTTTATGGTCTTTTTTCGTGTCCGGCAATGGGCTGCAACCCTCAGTGTCGCGCCCGTACCGGACTGGGACCGGCAACGGGATTGCAACCCTCGGTGCTGCGCCCGCCCCTTGCTCAGCCAGTGAGCGGGAACCGGTCTGTATGTGGGATGCGAACCCTCGGCGGGAGCGCCGCCACACTCCCAAGCGGCGCACTGTAGCAGCGCGCCACCGGGCCGGCCCCCAATTACTTTTTAATAAACACTGCAGCTTAGGTTTTTTTTGCAAAATTTTATAGTTCTCTTCAGAGGTGTATGTTTTTTCATTAGGTATAGTCTAGATATTTTAAAAATAAAGTTGTTGCTATTGTGGGTAGGGTTTTTTTTTTTTTTTTTTTTCTAACATGTTTTAGATTATTGCTGGTATTTGGAAATGCTACTGAATTTCAAATATTTTATTTTATGTAGCTACCTTATGCCCTCCAATAAAAGAAAGATAGTTCTTGGTTATTCTGCTTCTCCCTTTCAGAATTCTAATTCTTAGAATGAAATAAACTGGTATTTGACTCTGAATCTTTGTGTTATTTCACATATTAAATGACTGGTCCATATTAAATGACTGCTTTGGGGCTTCCTCAAGAAAGACATAAATTATGGATACTAAATGAGCACAGACTCATTTATGAAGACTTCATTTTGCCCAGATATTATAAGGTGGTGCTTTTGTGGATTCTTTAGTATTTATATCTGACTTTGAATATTGAAGAAAATGGTACCCTGAGCCTTACCTAAATAAACATGAATTTATTTATTTGTTTGTTTATTGAATCATAATTGATTATACATATTTTTGGGATTCAATGTTGACATATGTTGATCAAATCAATATTACTAGTATGTATATTGTTACAAATTGTAATTATTCTTTATGCCTCTTGAGCAATCTCTCCTTATCACCCTCTCCCTCCCACCTCCCACCTCTGATAACCCTAGATTTCTTCTTTCCCTCTGAAAGAGTAATGGATACTCTGTTGATTTGTTGCCTACCTGATTTGTCCAATGCTGAAAGGTGTGTTCAGGTCCCCCAATATTATCATAGAGCAGATGCTTCCTCTGTCACTCCAGAATTGGCTTTGTGGAGAGAGACATCCTGTTCTTTTCTTCGGTCTCTGCTGGTGACTCTCCTTGTGTCAATGCATTCCAGTGGCTGGAGGACCACCTGTGTGGTGGTTGTGATGTCTAGTCACTTTCACAGTAGCCATGGTTACTGTGGTGGCTGTGGTGGGCCACCCACATGAGGGTGATGTTTTGGCATTATCCTTGGCACTGGTGGTGTGCCTGGCTGTGGGGGGGGGGTCCAGTCCTTGGATCCATGCCTTGGGTCCTTGGGTGGGCCCTGAGGCACTGGTGGTGTGCTTGGTTGTGAGCAGGGGCGGGGTCCGGTACCCAGCTCAATGCCCTGTGCCCCTGGGCTGGTCTCCAAGGTGCTGGCGGTGTGCCTGGTTGTGGGCGGGGGGTGGGGGGGGTCCTGGATTCATTTTTAACAGTTCATTTCACCTCAACACAAACTTTTTGGAGTACATGCTTTGTGGTCAGCATTTTGACAAATCCTGGGAATACGATGTTAAATAAAACATTTTTTTCCTTTAAGCAGTTAGTAGTCTAATTGAGACAGATGTGGAAATAAATCACCTCATTACAGGGGCATTACAGAACAGAGGTTAAGAATGTGATGTAGAGCCGCTTATGGCTGTGTGACCTTAAGTTATGTTGTTTAGTCTATGGAGGCTGTTTCCTTTTGAATAAAATAGGAATATTATAGTAGGGTTGTTGTGGGGATTGAATGAGATAATTTGTGGGTTTGGCATATATTAGCTAATATTATTAGCTACTGAGGAGCTTGAAATGTCTTTCATTTCCCTCTTGTGGGCAATGGAGAGCACATGAGGGGTTTAAGCAGGTGCATGACATGGTCAGATTCACATTTTAGAATTATATAAATCACCCTGTCTTCAGTGGATCAATAGATTTGAGGAGATAGATTAGAGGAGGCTGCAGTGATACATCTCTTCAGAGATGGTGACCTGATTATTATAGTTACGAGGGAACAATTATGAGGGAACAGTTATGAGATTAAGTTTTATAAAGGTAAGTCTTGGTGATTGATTTAACGTAGACAGCAAAGAAGTTAGGGATAACCTTCCAGTTTTTGGTTTTGGTGACTGACTAGATGGTGATATTTACAGCTCCGTTAGGGAATATGTGGTAGTGGGAGTAGAGGGATTCAGTTCAATTTTGTTCATGCTTGAGATGACTGTGATAGGTGGGCATATTCATGAGTCAGGTTATAGGAGTTATGGCTGGAGAGATAAACAATAAATCAATATTTAGATATGCACTTGGTATCTAAAAATTAAATTTCATAACGAATTGTACATTGTTTGACACAGTGTCATTCAATAAATGGTAGCTATTATTACTATTATTATTTTATCATTATATAGGTGGTATTTAAAGCAACCAATAGATGAACCTTTCTAGAGAAAGGGTATAAAGTAAAAGGGGAAATGAGCTAGAAGGCAGAACATTTAATGGATTGGTGGAAGGATAAAGGATAGTTATGGAAGGAAACAGAAGAAACAGTAAGCTTAGGAGTAAAACAACAACAGGGTCTCATGAAGTATAGTGAGTTTATATGACAAAAGTGGTCTATTGATGTCTAGTAATATAAAGCCTGGAAGGGACTACTATATTTGACAACAGGATTCAATGGTGACCTCAGCTAGGTAGATCCCAGTCAAATGATGTGGACAGAAGTCAGAATAAAATGTGTTAGGAAATAAATAAGAGGTATAATATAAACTGGGCCAGTTTTGTTGATGTGGCCCAAGAGCCATGCAGTGACATCTTCTAAGTGCCAAATTAAAAAAATTTTTTTCAATGAAGTTTTGAGGCTAGTCATTTTGAATAATTATCAATAAATTTTTTAAAAATAAAGAGCATAAATAGAGAAAACTTTGAGTACAAAGACTTTAGTTCTATTTTATGTATTTAGGTTTAAATCTAGTTTAATTATTTTTCCTTCAGCTTTCCCTAATTGAGATTTAATCCTCATATACTTTGCTAATGAGAATTTAAAATATTGTTTTCATAAACCTTGTAACTCTTTGCTGTTATTTCGTTCTAACCCTGTGATTTACTTTTAATCTGTTTCTTTATAAGCCTCTTAAATTTCAGTCCAGCTTTAGTCTGAAACATTGTTGTAGTGATTAAAACTTACGGCTGCCGTTTTCTCCCTTTCTAATATATTTTAATCAACTTTTATTTTTTAATTGGTGGAGCCAGTAAAACATGTTAAGTTGTTTAAAGTCTCACCATACCCACATTGGCTACCTGATTGGTTCTGCCAATTCTAAAAAACTTTGCATGATGCTATTGAGATTCTTTCAACTAGGTGGCAATATTTGTAGATTTCTAGAAATTTTACTTGTTTAAATTCTTAGAAAACAATTTTACTTCCACGTATTTATAGAACATTTTATTGTCATTCTGCTGTGTACCAGCATTATCCTTGGCACTGGTGGTGTGCCTGGCTGTGGGGGGGGGGGTCCAGTCCTTGGATCCATGCCTTGGGTCCAAGTTTTAGCTTGGCATTAACTATGTGACATTGGACATGGCACCTCACTTATAACTGGGCTGTTTCTGGACTTCACAGTCTCTACAAGGACTTTTCGAAGCCCCAAGTTCTATGCTGTGTTCATCTTCAGGGAAAGAGCACAATTGAATAAAAAATGTTTGTTTCAGTCTCTCATAAAAGGCTCTTAGAAAAGTTATGAACACTCTGAAGTGCTCTTTCCCCCTTTTTGCACTAATTGAATTTTCATTTTTCCAAGGTGGAAGCGTTCCAAGAAGGGGGGCAGAGACGAGTATTTATTACGTGTTAAATAATAGGCTGGGCAGTTTTCACGTGTGTTATTTGATCCAGTTGAAGGTAGTTTTATCCTCATTAGAGAAATTAAGTGGCTTACCCAGTTCAGAAAATTAATTAATGGCAGAATCAGGATGATGATGCAGGTCTTTTGACTTTTAATCTAGTGTGTTGTTTCCACTCACTCTGAGGTTCTCTTTGTGGGAGCTACAGACAGGATAAACAGAATCCTTACATGTGCTCTCTCTCACTTCCCATCTTCTGCTCTTTGGGGTACATGTCATTTTCCTCTGGTAAGTTAGGGCAGATAAAAGGTAGAGAACTACTACTGTACCATTGTAATGTCTTTGGTTTGTAGGGACCAAATTCATGTTTGAATCTAAGAAATGGTTATAAAAGGAGAACATCTATCTAATCATATCATTAGGAAACAGAACTGAACTAAAAAGGCTGCTGTGGTTTGCCTCATTCTGGAAAAGAAATGGTGGGAAGTTGAGTTATAGCTTTCTACTAGGTTGACTTTTCCCTTTGAAATTTATTAATTTAAAACATTGAGTATTCAGAGAATAAGCTAAACGTGATAGACTCAAAGGCTGTATATCTTCTGTCTTGCCAACAGCAGTTAGGTTGGCGGAACAGGGCATACTAAATGAAAATGAAAACTACATGTAATTATAAATCCACATTTAAACAAACTTAACTATATTTTTCAGTGGGAAATAGCTCTGTTTCATTAGTGAGGTCTTGATAGCATATTTACCTTGCATTTATATTTATAACTTTGCTTACTTTCAAAACAAAGTTGCAGGCAGTCATTTTAGTTTATAAGATCCTTTTTTCAGTTATAGGTGAGTATTATTTTTTGCATATTTTAGAGATTTTTTGTAAAGTTATTTTTCCTATACAAGAGACTGTCTATAAACATGGAGTTTATTATAGTTTATGAGTTCTAGAATGTATTTATGTTACCTGAAGGAACGAATCACTCTAAGACTGCTGTTTTTCTAATTTGCAAACTAAGTCAGTGTTCTAGTTTTAAAAATTAGAGTATTATTCTTTTAAGCAACAAGATTATGAATAACTATGGGTTATTTTAGTGGCATTTCAAATAGTTACTAACCTACCTAAAGTTGGGTAAAGTGGGTATTTATAAGGGACATTCCTATGAAAAATGCAGATCTAGACAAGTTTATAAGTAAAGAAATACACATCAGTATATTTATCAAAATATGTAAATAAATAAATAAATATATGTGTAGTAAAGAATTTGGCATTTCCCAAAAAAAGGTCTGGCCTTTGCCCTCTGGAAGGTATCATCATACTTGATAGAAGTACCTTTTTGTTTAGGGCCAGGGCTTGCCATACCAAAAATATCAATCATGTGTTTTAGAGTTGGGGCTTTGGGTCTTGTGGAATTAGTCCACCTGGAGACTGAGTTCAAGTACATGGGCAAGTAATCGAACAAGCCTATATAATGAAGAAAAAAAAAAGCCTATATAATAAAGCCTCAGTAAAAACCCTAGACAATGAATCTTGGGTGAGCTTCCCTGGTTGGCAGTACTCCATGCCACATTGCCACATTTAAACAAATGTGCCATGTTGTCACTTACCATTGCTGAGAAGGTTATGCATCCTGACTCCACAGGAAGGGGGCAATAGATGCTTCAAATTTGTAAACCTCCTAGACGTCGCCATATATGTTTCTTCCCTTGGTTTATTTTGACCTATATCCTTTCCTTTTAATCTAAAACTGTGAGTATAATAGCTTTCAGTGAGTTCTGTGAGTCCTTCTAATGAGTTATTGAACCTGAGGGTAGATTTAGGAACCATACTTGTATTCGGTGTCAGAAGTGAGGACAGTCTTGGGTACTGTGTTCTCAAACTTGGAGTTTGGCTAACTCTGGGTGGTATATGTATAGGACAGGTTCGTAGGAAGCAGTGTGAAGAATCAAGTAAGAGAAAAGGAAGGTAAAATTAAGAAAAAACAGCAAGGATGAGGAAGAATAAAGGTTACTGAGATTTGTTAGAAAGTTACCTGGTTTGGGGCAGGGAAAAATCAGATCAGAGAAAGCGATACTATGAGAAAAGTGACTGCTTTAAAGTTTGTTTGGGATTAGAGAACTAATTTGCCTGTAGGACATTTCAAAATGGATCTGGCAGATTCATTGTTGAGGACCTAGATATATACCATGTGAATTAGGAGAATAAACATTCCCCTTTGGCAATTGGATCAGGCTATTCTTTTTTGGCTACTTCTTGACTATGACAGACCCTTTCTTCTGGCCTCCTTCCCTATTACCTTCAAAATCTTATCCTGAGACTTTAAAAGAGAAGGTTGTTTATGGGAAAGCAGCAAAGAATAGAGGTGAAATGGGGATGAGAGACAGTTGGGGAACAATTAAAAGCTGACCCCTTTGTTGAATCGATCAGGGAGGAGACTTACTACTTTCTTTTTTGTGCCATTATACATTGTGCTTAATTTTATTATAACATTTATCACTCTATGAGCAGTTATTTTTGTTCTGATTTGCTTACTGAATTATGAGGTCCTTAAAGGCAAGAAATGTTTGTTATTTCTCTTTCATTAGCCAGCTGGAGAAGGAAGGAGAGTAATATTGGTTGAGTGCCTATTGTGTATGTGTGTACTAAGTTCTTTGCTAAAACATAGATATCAAATCCAGTGTTTTCAAAGTTTTAAACTTTCATATTCCATAAACATGTTTTGATAAACAAGTACTTCCTCACACATTAATATTTATGATTTTTTATAAGTTTAAATAAAACAATAAATAATCACTCTTTTTAGTGAACTCTGAATACCATAGTGATTTGATACCCATGATCATTCATTTACAAAAATACACAAAACCAAGTTTTGTTTAAATAAAACAATAAATAATCACTCTTTTTAGTGAACTCTTAATACCATAGTGATTTGATACCCATGATCATTCATTTACAAAAATACACAAAACCAAGTTTTTTTTTCTTCTTTTTCTTTTGATGGCTGGATGGTACGGAGATCTGAACCCTTGACCTTGGATTACAAGGCGGCAAGGTGGTGCTCTAACCAACCGAACTAACTGGCTAGCCCCTCCAAATTCTTTTTTAACATTTAAAATTTTATATTTCTTTCTCTCTCTCTTTTTTTTTTTTTTTTTTGTCTTTTGTCTTTTTCCGTGTCCGGCAACGGATCGCAACCCTCAGTGTTGCCCCCGTACCGGACCGGGGACCGGCAACGGGACCGCAACCCTCGGTGCTGCTCCCGCGCCTCGCTCAGCCAGCGAGTGGGAACCGGTCTGTACGTGGGATCCAAACCCTCGGGTGGGAGTGCCGCCGCGCTTCCCAAGCGGCGCACTATCCAGTGCGCCACCGGGCCGGCCCCTCTATTTCTTTCTCTCTTAAATTTGTATTTCTATTTCACTTTTTCCCACCAGATTTTATCCTTATGTAATGTATTTTTATGCATGAATTATATTTTGCATGTAATGTATTGTATGCATATTGATCAATCTATCATGTCTCTGCAACAAAAATATGTATGTAAATTGAATTTTAAGATGTCTCCTAGTCAAATTATAATTAGCACATACTAAAATAACATAAATGTGTTAAATTGTTATTAAATAATAACTAAACAGAATAAAACCAAAAGCTATTAGAAATGTATCTTTTAATGAAATGGGTGAAGCAATTCTTTAATTTTTTTCAATTAGTTCAACCTTTTGTGGATGAATACTCATTGCTGTAATCAGATGTGTTCCGTATCACTTTTATTTCTGTTTTTTTTCTGTTAGAGGTGTAAGTGCTGAGAAAGCTGTTCACATAATTAATTGGGTTGTAATGGACAGAGTTTTCAGCAGTGTCTCTCAGTTATTTGAACTCTATCATCAAATGATTTATCATCAGAAATTATTTATTGAACAGCTTATAATATGATTAGGTTGTTCTTCACTTTGTTGGAAGCAAAGAATTAGAAACCACCTGGCTTGCCAATGAATAGAGTTGTTAGTGTCATGTAATTATGGGAAGTATACCAAAAAAGGCTATTAAGGTTTATTAAATGAGAGAATGAGTTAATTATATCTATTAGTCTTTTACTTAGAGGCATTATATTTACCTGAACATTTCAGGAAGTGCTGGGAAAAGTCATATTAATTTCAATATACTTATGTTGAAAGGATTTTGAGGTTTTTTGGATAAAATGTTTTTATCAAGTACCTTAAACATGTTTCAGTCAAAATTATTCATTCAATTTAAGGCCATTGTGTACCTTTTAACCTTTTTGGCTAAACTATACTTTATTGTCAAGCCAGTCATTTACCTCTGTATAGAAAAAGTCTGACTTTATTTTTCAATTCAGATAAATAGGCTGATATGTGTTCCTGTGACAGACATCTTCTGATATTTAATCCTACGTAGGGAGATGGAAGGACAAGGAGCCTTGCTTTGAGTTTGATGCCTGGAAGAAATAAGTTTATGCTGTCTTTCTTATTTCTTATTGGAAACTCTCTTAGTTTTGCTTCACAGGACTCTTCCTGAAAAGTAATGCATTCTTTGATGATGAACCTGGGATGGAAGAGATAAACTTTTTAAATGAAAATTGTAATCAGGGTGGCTGGTTAGCTCAGTCGGTTAGGATGGAATCTTGTGACACCAAGGTCAAGGTTTCAGTTTCCTTTATAGCCAGCTGTCAAAAAAAAAAAAAAAAAAATCTTCATTTCTAATTTCTAGCTTTCTAGCTTCATTCTTTATAGAAATAATGTATTAAATAGGAAGCCCTGTAGTTATTCTGTGGTACTTTAGTTAAAGAAGGCTTTGCAGACAAAACATTATGAATTATTCCTTCTTTAGTAGTTCAGAGGTTTTTACACCCCAGTCAATACAATACAGTTCCATTCAGGATGGATGAGAGAGGTGTGCCTTTCTTTTTATCAAGTGGGTAAAGGCACTTGTGAAAGGGGAGGCAGGAAAGAAAAAGCAACATGACCTTTCCACCTGGACCTCTGATCCCATTGTCAGGCAGATTAGTTTCAAGAAAGGTTGAGAGCATAAATGGAGATTGAAGACCTGGGTATTCTTGGCCATTGTTTATATATTTGTGTGTACTGCTCAGTAAATCTGTTTACCTTCAGCAATGCAAATTTACAGTACTGTGAAATATCCCTGATCTAATATTTTTAGCAGCCTCTTTTTATGGACTGGGAAACTGAGACTTAAAGAGGTGAGGTACCTGCCTATGGTCATTAAGCTAGTACTGTAAATGGTTCAGTCAAAAACTCCAAAACTGTTTTTCCTCCTATGTCATCATACTACTCAGTACATAGCCTAATAGATGCATACTATGTATTTAACGAATGAATAACTGTGTATTTTTTTTTTATGAACTCTTAAGTACTTAACATTGTAATATTTTCTTGAATTCTGAACTGCTGGATGAGTATAATATTACAGGTGATTCACTATAGAGGAATTTTGAAGATATCTTGTGTTTTCAAAGCATGATTAAGTTGATCTCCCTTAAGTCCCAGTGATGGTGTCAGTGGAAGTGACTAACAGAACAGCAAAGAACCATATGCTTGGTCATTCTTGGTGTTTTGTCAATTAAGTCAGAGACTTGTAGGGGTCAACTAACTGTATGTTGATACTACAATCAGATGTCCTTGAGGCGAATGCATTTCTGTGTTTATATGACTGCTATATTTTTGTTTCTGTGTTATAGGTATTCTTTGAAACCAAATGACCAAATCTTGGCTGAAGATAAGCACAAGGAACTGTAAGTGCATTAAACTCTAGGTTGTACATAGTTTACTCTATGAAGTAGATGTATGTAAACAATCTGATTTTTTTTTTTTCCTGGAGGCTGGCTGGTACAGGGATTGAATCCTGGACCTTGGTGATATCAGCACCATGCTCTAACCAACTCAGCTAATTGGCCATTCCTGATTTTTTAAAATTATGTACTATATAGAGATATAATTAACACTATGGCATTAATCCTAGTAGGATTGGGATAATTTATAGTACATAAGATTAACACAGTAAATAATTTTTCCTATATACGTATTAAAATATGTAGTTTATTCCATCATCTAAACGAAGGGCATGCTGGGAAATATGTCATTTCATTTTCTTTCCCCAGATAAAACATTAAATTGTTATTGTTAATTTTGGGATCTTTCTTGGGTAATTTCCCCACCCCGATGCTAAAGATGGAACAATATAATCCTCCTTTGGTATCCTTGGGGGATTGGTTCCAGAACACCCCTCAGATGTTCATGTCCCTTACATAAAATGGAGTAATATTTGCCTCCCATATACTTGAAATCATCTCTAGATTACTTATAGTACCAATACAATGTAAATGCTATGTAAATAGTTATACAGTATTTTAAATTTTTATCATTTTTTTATTGGTTTTTTTTTCTGACTATCTTCTGTCTGTGATTGGTTGAATCTGCTGATGCAGGACCTATGAATATGGAGGGCTGACTATATAATTTTGTTTCTTTTGTTGCTTTATGAAAAAATGCCTAGCTATTGTTTAGCATAAGGTAAAACACTTTCAGTATGAAGTTTGAAATGTGATTCCGTATTTTAACTTTCAAACAAATAACTACATATATGATTCTGGGATATCTTCATTGCAATTTTTCTGCCCTAAGATAGTATTTAAAAGATTACCACTTCACAGGAACTGTGAGAAAATTAGTTAAAAATTTTGTCTGGCAACTTTTTATTTCATCTTAACCTTTTGAGTATTTTAAGATTATCTAAAGAGGGAAACTAAAAAAAATTTATATATGCTTCTATTTTCTAGCTAGTCTACTTTTTTTCTCATTGTGCAATAAGAAAAATTCTGATAACCTTACGTATTATGTAAACACCTAATGTCAGATAATAAATACTGTAGAATTAGGAATTTGAGGCTAACAACATCTTTTTGTTGAACCACACTTATTCTTGGTAATTATTAAGGTTCTATCCTGTTTATAAACATATTGGTAAATTTTACAAACACTCTTGGGAGTTTCCCTAATGTTTGATACTCTCTAATGTCGAAAACGTATTATTTTAACATCTAACTCAGGTTCCTCTTAGTTTAATTTAATGTAATCTTTATTTCTACACATCCATATGAAGAATAACTTTTTTTTTTTGGTAGAGTACTTCAAGACTATCATTTTCTTCTTGAGATTAAGTAATAGTTTTCTTTCTTTTCTTTTTTTTTTCTGACGGCTGGCTGGTATGAAGATCTGAACCCATGACCTTGGTGTTATAAGGCTTTGCTCTAACCAACTGAGCCAGTCGGCCGGCTCACATAATAATTTTTTATGTACTTTTAAACTGCTTTCTAGGGCCAGCCTGTGGCTCACTCGGGAGAGTGTGGTGCTGATAACACCAAGGCCCTGGGTTCAGATCCCATATAGGGATGGCTGGTTAGCTCATTGGGTGAGCCTGGTGCTGACAACACCAAGTCAAGGGTTAAGATCCCTTTACTGGTCATCTTTTTTAAAAAAAGAAAAAATAAATAAATAAATAAACTGCTTTCTAAAAACTCTGTCCTGAACTGTTTCCAAATTATTTTCTTTCTTCTCTCTTACTGAAGAGATCATAATACATATTGCTTATAAAATGGTAGAATCAATGTGTAGGGAGGATTTCTTTAAGAGTTCTTACAGTTTAGATTTCCCATTGTTATGCTAGCCTTTCATTAATATTTGTGTATTTGTTCTATCCTCATTTGATCAGAATCTCCATAGTAGATTTTCAAATATATTGTCAAGATATTTTGTGTAGTTTCTTTCTTTGTTGCCAAATATAGTCAGTGAGAGCAGGTGATTGTTACTGTCCCATTGGTTGGTTACTCACTATGTATAGATCTGGTAACAGAGCTTTTTTGGTTTGGGAATTAAGAAGTTAGTCAGCCTAGAGGTTCTTTTGGCCCTTGTAGAATATGACCAACATTAAAAATATCAGAAATCTGTTTTTAAGGAATATGTCTATATTATTTAATATGTCCATTTTAATGTGTTATTCATTTAAAAGTTTTTTTTTATCTGTCCAAGATATAGTTCATCCCCATGGGTAGAGCTTGGCCAACTGATTTTTTTTTCTTAAATTTTATTATGAAAATATTTAAACATACAGTATATATTCACCCATATATTCACCATCTGGATTTTGTCATTGACATTTTACTGTACTCGCTTTATCACCTGTCTGTTCATTCTCCTATCCGTCCATTAATTCTGGTTTTTTTTGGTTGTTTTTCAAAGTAAATTGCAAAGAATTTAGTATACTTCCCCTTAAATATTTTAACATGCATACCATCAACTAAATTTCAATATTGTAGAGTTTTTTAAAAAAAATTCACCTGTTCTAGAATTTCTTATAAATGGAATCATATGTATGTCCCGTTTTGTATAAGGCTTCTTTCACTCAGCATATTTTTGAGATTCATCAGTGTTGTTGCATGTATCAGTTAGTTAATTCCTTTTTATTGCTGATTAGCATTCCATTGTTTATCTGTTTTCATCACTAGTATTGTCTCTTGATTGATTTGGCATTGGTCGATAATCTTCATTCTTTTGGCTCCTGGCTCTCTGCCTTGTAGTTTTTGACCTATACACTGAAGAAAAAAACTTTCAACTGAATATGCCACTGTAAGAGCAGAATATTAATTAAAAAAAATTTAACACGAACTCTTCACGAAAGCTGTTCACAAATAATCTCATTCGTGTCTGTGCAATTAAAATAGCCAGAATCTCTTCGCTCAAGAACAAGCTTTTAAAAATATCATAAGTAGGGCTGGCCCGTGGCTCACTCAGGAGAGTGCGGTGCTGATAACACCAAAACCATGGGTTCGGATCCTATATAGGGATGGCTGGTTGGCTCACTGGCTGAGTGTGGTGTTGACAACACCAAGCCAAGGGTTGAGATCCCCTTACTGGTCATCTTTAAAAAATAAATAAATAAATAAAT
>NW_007727800.1:86465-99691 GCF_000696425.1 Galeopterus variegatus | reverse complement strand
GGGAGGTGTCGGTGAAGGGCCATAATAATCATATACATTGTATATTGACAAAATAAAAATTTAAAAAAAATTTTAAAAATTAAAAAAAATTGAGATCCCCTTACCGGTCATATTTAAAAAATAAATAAATAAATAAAATAAAATAAAAACAGGGTAAGAGATGTGGATATAAAACAAAATTATTTAATTAATAATTCTGTGCCTTATTCTCATAAAACATTATTATTGCTTTTTAATTCTAATTTGCTGAAGATAGTCTTGATTCATCATGATATTGTAAAAAATATGTTGGCACCATCACATTGGTCCACCTTTTGACAGTGTATCCTAATTCTATGTATACCAATAAGACAGTACAGTGAAAGCTCTAATTATCTTGATGTTGCTTTATGTGGTAATTGTTAGCTATATCTTCATTAAAAACATTCTTAGTTCCTGAAAGCTGGTAATTCAGATTCCATATCTACTTAATCACTCATACTTCACAAATATACTTAATGTTAATCTTTTTTTCTGAGGAAGACTGACACAACAAAATAGGGAAAAATGTTTGATCAGCAATGGCACATTTCTCTAAGCAGAATGGTTTTTCTCAAGTTCCTGTTTTTCATTATTCTACATACTGAAGGCTCTAGGGGGTGATTTTAAATGGGGAATTTTCAGTGGGGAAAGCCAAGCAATTAAAGTTGTGATGTGATTAATGCAGAACTGTGGAACTTATGCTTTGGTCTGTGTGTGATCCAATAATGAACTGGTTTCATCAGTCTTCTATAGATTTTTTTTCAATCTATCGGAGTTTTAGTTTTATAAGTGGAGTCATTTAAAATAAGTTAGAGGGCCGGCCCCTGGCTCACTTGGGAGAGTGCAGTGCTGATAACACCAAGGCCCCGGGTTCGGATCCCATATAGGGATGGCCGGTTCGCTCACTGGCTGAGCGTGGTGCTGACAAAAAAAAAATAAGTTAGAGGGCTGGCCAGTTAGCTCACTTGCTTAGAGCATGGTGCTAATAACAGCAAGGTCAAAGATTCAGATCCCTGTAATGGCCAGCCACCAAAAGTAATGAATAAAAAGTAAAATGAATTAGAGAATCATTACTATTTTATTTAGTAAATATATATATACTTCCCCCCCACTTGCCAGTCACTGTGCTAGGCACTGTTTAAAGAAAAGATACTATAGAGTTTTTTGTATGTCAATCATACCTCAATAAAGTGGTTTAAGAAGAAAAGATACTGACTTCATTTATAAATGGAGTTTACTTTCCCATATTGCATTTTCTACATCTGCAGTTATAGACGGTAGAACCATTTTGTTTCCATGAATACCTATTCATTTAACAAATACACAAATTCTATATTACCTTGATTAGAATATTGAGATCTGATCATAAGGATTCAGATAAGGAAAGTCAAAAATTGGTTGGAGTTAGGGGTGAATTCCAAAAGGAAATACAAATACACTTGAAATATTTATACCACTTAACGCAGACAGAGGTAACTTGATATCTGAGGATTTTTTTCAGTTTGCTGTACTATATGAAGCATGGAGAAAGCCACTTTAAAAGAGGATCACATTTATTTAGTTAGTTTTTCAAGATAGCTACCAAGGTAAAGGGTGAACTTTTGTAAGCAATGTATGCTGTTGTAAATAGGAAGTTTATTTTCCCTTCTGAGATTGAATGATTTCTCTTTAATGACTTTTTATGCCAAAAATTAAATTATTTTGTCAGAATTACCCATTAAATTTTTTAATTTGGTCTTGTAAAAATTAGTTATATCATTTTTATCAGTTTAGGATTATGATGAAATGGGAACAAAATAAATTATGCAAGAGACATGAAGCAAGGGTTTTGGAAAGGACACTGTTAGACCTTGATCTAGTGCAGGAGGGGTGGGGTGGGGGTGGGGGGGAGAAAAGGGGTGAACTAATGGAGACAAAACTGCTATCTACCTTAAGTGAATCATTGTGCAAGATATGCATGTACTGAAACAACACTGTACTCCACAAAAATAAATATAAATAAAATTGAATTCAATAAAATAAAAAAAAATTTTTTTTAAAGAATATTATAATTTTTTACAGAACAGTGCCCAATTTCTAAACCAGCAGGGGAGATTTATAAGTATTTAAATGGCATGTTTAAGAATATGTTCAGAGCAGTTAGATACAATTAGTAATATCTGGTGTGCTCTTAAAGTTATTATTAATGTTTTGACTTAGCAGTTCTTTGACAACATCAAGATTATTTTGGTAAGAGTGATTTAAGGGCTGATTGCCTGTAAAGCTAATAGGTTTTGTTCATGGTAAAATGTAATTGCTTAATTCAAAAGAGGAAAAAAATGTGTCAAGCAAAAAGTCAAAATTGAAATAAAGAATACTTAGGACCAACAAGGGTAAATACTTAATATTTTTTCATTGGTCATAAATAAGGTACAATTTTTAAGATTATCATGAATATTTAAGTATCATGACATTCTCATGGGTTACTTGCATTCATATCTTTTAAATCATAGAACTTTGCTTACAGAAATGAACCCTAGAACTAATACACATATTTTATTGTGAATAGGGTGAGGTTCACATTGATAAAGTGACTTGCCTCAGGTTACAGTGCTATTTAATGACAATGCTGGACCAGAATTCAAGGCTTCTGATTCCCGTTTAAGTGCTTTTTCTTGTCATACCAAGCAGCTCCCTAAGTATATAGTAATTTTTTGAAAGGGATTAGTATCAATTCCAAGAGTCAGTAACTCATTATAATGAACTCAATAACCGATTAAATTGATTTCACAGTGTTGTATTGTGGTTTTAGAAACCACCTCAGACCTGTAGCCAATTCTGAGTGAGTTGAGCAGAATCAGTCAAGTACTATATATGCCTAACTTCCAAATACAACATACTTCCCATTCTTCCAACGAGAGGATACAATACAAAGTTTTATGGCCAACTTGATACAAAAAGCTTTTAGATATGCTTAAGAAATAAGTCAAATTTATAATTTAGTTACACACCCACGTATTATATGAAATAATCTTAGACTACTTGTGTTTTTTACTTTTCATTTCTCTGAACAATCTTATTCAGAATCTTTATAGTTGGTATCTTTGTCATCATTGGAGCCCTTTTCTCTTGAACACATCAGTCTTCTTTCTTAGTTGATTCCATGTATGATACTTTCATCGGAAAATTTATTCTGAGCTACGAATGACTCTTACATAAGAAAAAAAATTAAATACTTTTTGTGTATAGTCATAATCTTTGCTAGGTAACCATTTTCTATATTGCTATTTAAATTAATCTTTAAAAAGCTCTTTATAATAATATTCACCACTTGTGCTTACAAGGCTGCAGCTCTAAGAATAAGTACTCAATCTGTGTTAGGTTTCTTTGCTGCTTCTTTTACTGATACCATCAGGTGACTTCTGTAAGAATCCCAAACTAGTAATGATTGAGGTCATTTCAGGTGTATGCATATTCCACAAATGATTCTCAAGTGACTGAGACCAGAGTTCACCCCTTTTGGTAAACTTTTACTGTGATCTCACTTTAAAACCCTTAAATGATTACTCCTAAATTGCTACCTTCTGCTTTTGAGGAAATGTGTGGTGTCTTGGACTTAGCACTAGAAGGAAATTAGTTTCTGTATTAATTTTTCCACTAAGGCTATAAACTTGGTGTGTTAGTTAGGGTTCAGTGCGACCAGGAGTATTAGGAAATAAGGAATTTATTATAGGGAATTAAACCTTATTCAATTGTGGGAAAAACTAGGGATGTATAAAGTTCCAAAAAGGATCAGAGAAAATTCGCTAACCTACCCTGATGTAGGTTAATGAGTTGGATCTTTCCAGGAAGCAGGTAGGCATGTCTAATTGCTGGAGTGAAAGTGTGAAGAGGGCTGGTGAGTTGTTGACTCTTTGTAGCTGCCACCTGTATGAGTTTTCAGTGAAGTATCTGGTGATAGGCTTGGGCCTGGTAATTGGGAAGGTGAAGTGGAGTGGGACTAAGTACAAACTGGAAATCTGCCCCTGCTTTTGTGTCTGTCCTTCATTACCTCTAACCAGTGACTGCCTTTGGAGTGAAATGGCTTCTGCTTGAGTCTCTTAAATCTTACACAAATTTCTCTTGTGACTGATGTCAACCTGAAACCACATTAGGAGGGAATTCTGGGAAATGTAGTTCTAGTTGACACAGTTTAAAACCTAAACTTGGGTTAATCAATTAGTCTTCTGAACTTAATGTCCTCATTTGTAAAATGGTGATAATTCCATTTCATCTTATACATTTTTACGAGGATTAGATGAAATTACATATGTGAAAAAGTTTTGAACTATGAAGAACCATATAAAGGTTAGTTGTGATATAGTTGTGATAAAAGTTAGTTCTGTGAATACAATGAGTGTATAAACACCCTCTTAAACTGGCTTCTTTTTTGGAGAAGCTGCCTCTAATTTTAGTTTTATCATTTTAGATATAGATTAGTGCTTTGCTATTTTATTATTGTCTATTAAGCAAGTGATTTCTTTAGTTAGCTACTTTCCTTTTATTCTATTTAGTAATCACTTTGGGTATAGCTTCTGAGTTTCTGGCATAAAATTCTTCAGGAAAAAACATGGTAATGGGCTCTGCTCTCTCCTCTCTTGATTTTTAGAGGGGAAGGGTAAGGTGTTTCTTGGAAACTTTGTTCAGAGCTTTTTAGTCTAACTATAGTTCATTGATTCTTTGCCACAATTTACTTGACAACATTCGCTATGTGATATCCATGGGCTGAATATTTATTGAGGGCAAAATGGAATGGAGATAGCAGAAACTGCTGGTATGATGAATTCTTTTTCTCTGTTGTCTACATAAACAGTAATATTTTGAGAATAAAGCTTGGGCAGATATTTGCCTAGAAAATAATGTAAAGGTTATGCCAATACTGTCTATTTTCCCTTAAGGATTGAGTCAGACCTTTCAGAAATGATATAGATTTGGGGGTTTGGGGGGAACTTTTAGCATGTATTAGCAACTAATCTAATCCTCAAACATTTTCTCTACTAATTGTAATTATTGAGTTCTTTTTGGAAAGTGTTGAACAATTAAATAACATACTAAACAGCAAGGAAGGAGGGCATTATTATGATTACTTTCATGATCTAATTTAATCCTCACAGCACACCTATGAAGTAGATTGTATAATCATTCCCATTTTGCATTTGAAGAAACTAAGGCTTGAAGAGACTCCATAACTTGTACTATAGTAGAAAAGAATAGAACTGTGATTTGATTTGATTTTCAGATTTTTTGATTGCTTTCTACTTTGCCTAAGTTCAGTGACTGAGGAAATTTTTGTTTTACTTTCTTTTTGAGGAATATTATTTACAATGAACATATCTACTTCAAAAGTGTTTAAAGGTATTTATGATGGATATTGCATTTCATAAGTTTTAGTGTGGTTTACTAGAAATATGTCACGGATTGAAGGTAATACTGTACGGTGTTTTATTTCCAGCTGGCTAATCATTAAGGCAAAAAACCTTAAAGAATAATCTGAGTTCATGTTGATAAATGGAAGTCCGATATTTCTAACAGACTAGGTCTTTTCTTGAAGTTTGGTGTGTTATAACATTATTCTTTGTGATGCTAGCTCCCTCTATAGAATGCCATTAAGATTGCAACTTGGCTGTTTCAATAATTTAGCAAAGTGATTATCTAGAACTATCTAGACGTACAGTATGGTGGCACAAAAAAATTGAAAGATGATTCATACTTTTTTTTTGTGTGTGTGTGTGACTGGTAAGGGGATCGCAACCCTTGGTGTGGTGTCGCCCGCACCGCGCTCAGCCAGTGAGCACACCAGCCATCCTTATATAGGATCCAAACCCGAGGCCGCGGCACTCCCAGCGCCGCCGTGCTCCCAGTGCTGCACTCTCCCGAGTGAGCCACGGGGCCGGCCCTGATTCATACTTTTTATGTTTGTTGACCTTGACTGAACTTGATATCAGAGAATGGTTTGAAAAAATAGATTTAACAATTTTGTTAATATAACTCATTCATCCTTTATTATCTTTAAAGCATATATTATACCCTTGAAATAGTAATATTGTTTTCCTATATCAGTAAAAGTCTGTATTGATATATAAATATTTTGCTGGGGGCTCTTCTAGTTTTTCATCTTTTAATTAGATACTTTCTCATAATCTTTAAGGGTAACTAATCCATCTGATACCATTAGTTTCTGAAAGAAATCTGGAGTAGACTTTCCTTTACATTATTATGGGATATTTAAGTCCATGTCATTTTGAATTTGGTTTAACTTATGTATAAATGTAGTAATGCTTCTCAATGTTAATACTTCCTGTGTTATTTATTTTTTTCTTTATATTAAGTTAAAAAACTAGGCTTATCTTATGTCTGTGAGATCATGTGCTTTATACATTAATTTAAACATAGAAGTATTAAAATAACAAAATCTTTGCCACTTAAAGTTGTGTCAAGTAGAGATTGACATCTTGTGCTTCCTGATGTGATCACTGAGAAGGGCAGAACATCTCTTGTGTGGTCTTCCTACACACACACAAAATGCATGAGTCTAATTGTGAGGAAATAGACAAACCCAAATTCAATAAAACAACTGGCTTGCGCTCTTTAGAAGAGTCACTGTTAGGAAATGCAAAAGGAAAGGATGTGAAACTTTTTCAGATTAAGAGAAACTAAAGAAGAATAACAAATAAGTGTAATGCATGATTCTGGATTGGATCCTGAGGCGGAGGAGGAATTAGTTTAAAGGACATTATTGGGAGTTGGCAAAATTGAATATGGACTGTGGATTAGCTAATTGTATTGTATCAATGTTAAATAATCCTGAATTAAGAAGTTTACTCTGGTTATGGAAGAGAGTGGTTTGGTTTTTAGGAAATAACGCAGTCAGGCATTTGGAGGGAAAGGTTATTGATGTTTGCAACATACTCATATGGTTCAGTGATAACTACAATTAACTATAGTTTTCCATAGTTAATAATAAATAAGAATATAAAGTGAGAGATAAATTGTGATATAATGTTCGTAATAGGTAAATGTAGATAAAGGGTATACAAGTTATTTGTATAATTTTTGAAGTTGTTTTGTAAAGCTCGAAATTATTTCAAGATAAGAAATTAAAAATACAGTCTTGAGTATCATAAGTGGTGCACATACTCTACTTTGGGATTTACCTGTCCCTTTGGATCAGCACTTGTGGGAGGTATTTTTAAGTGGATAAAACATATTCTTTTTGGTAGCCTTCTCTATTGCACAGCCTTACTGTGCTCTAGGATTAGTTAAGTGTAAACACTCAGGTAGACCAGATTTAGAATCCTGGTTTTGCGCTTACTGATGTGTGACCTTGGGGTAGTTACTATTCCTGCAAATGTTTCCTCATCTAAATTATGAGAATGATAGCACTTAACCTTAAAGAATTATTGTGAGGATTAAATAATGTATATAGACAATTCCATGGTGCCTGATGTGAATGACTACTTCCACTATTACTTTTTTATCCAGTTTCTTTTATAATGATAAAACATGCATAACATAAAATTTACTGTCTTAGACATTTTTAAGTGTGGATACAGTTTAGTGATATTAAGTACATTCACATAGTTTTGCAAGCATCACCACCATTCTTCTCCAGAACTCTTCATCTTACAAAACTGAAACTTTATGCCTACTTAACAGTAACTCCAGCCCTCAGCAACCACCACTCTACTTTTTGTTTCTATGATTTTGACTAACCTAAATACTTCGCATAAGTGGAATCATACAGTATTTGTCTTTCTGTGACTGTCTTATTTCACTTAGCACAGTGTCTCAGGGTTCATTTATGTTGTAGCATACATCAGAATTTCCTTCCTTTTTAAAGCTGAATGATACGCCATTGTATGTATATACCACATTTTACTAATCTGTTCATCTGTCAGTGGACACTTGGGTTGCTTCCACATTTTAGCTGTTGTCAATAATGCTATGAACATGAGTGTACAAATATTTCTTAGAGGCCTTGCTTTTAATTCTTTTGCATATATACCCAGAAGCTTCCACTAGTACTTTTATTATTTGTTTATGCTTATCTTTCATCTGGACTCAATAATTTGAGCACAGGGTTCATATTTTATTCATCTTTGTATTCCCAGTGCCAGGCATATAGTAGATACTAAGTGTGAATAATTAAAATTTTTCAAAATAGTCTGCACGTTATCTCTGATGTTTCAGTTGATATATTTATTTGTATATACCACCATTAAATGAGTTTATTCAAAACAATTTTGGTTATTCCTGGTTTCACTACAAGACTGATGGTTAAACAGCCTTTTGTTTTTTACATCTGAGTTACGTCTTTATAAATACAATTAAATTTAACAGTAGGCTCCTTTAAGAAAATCAGATAGACTCCTAAGATTCAATTAAGTGCCCCTCTCATTATTTCTTACATATTATTAAGCTAAGTTCTCTTAGCAAAGAGCAAAAAACTTTGTTTTTTTCCCTAACATTTGGATTGACTTTGTGTATAACTTCCTCTAATGTTAGTAACCAATTAGCTAGTGTTAGCTTGTGTTGGTGATTGAGTTTGGAATAATTTCTATGACTACCCTTTTGGGTTTGGCTTCTAGGAGATTTTTTTTTTTTCCTTTTTGTCTTTTTTCGTGTCCGGCAACGGATCGCAACCCTCAGTGTCGCGCCCGTACTGGACCGGGACCGGCAATGGGATCGCAACCCTCGGTGTTGCTCCCGCACCTTGCTCAGCCAGTGAGCGGGAACTGGTCTGTACGTGGGATCCGAACCCTCGGCGGGAGCACCACCGCGCTCCCAAGCGGCGCACTGTAGCAGTGCGCCACTGGGCCGGCCCTAGGAGATTTTTTTTAAAACCAATTTTAGGTTTCTTTAATTAGAATTTCTTTTTCTTTTTAAATATGTGGTAGATGAGAGTATAGACTTTCAGAATTGGTTCTCTCAAAAATCAGGAGATTCATATACTACTAGCATTTATGTACTAGTAATATGATGCCTTTGGTTGCAAGTAACAGATACCCAAAACCAAAATGACTTAATGAATGGCAAATTTGTTGTTTAACACAAAAAGCCTGGAGCATAGTTACAGTTGGTTAATTCAGTGCTTCAGTATTATCATCAGAGAGTCCTGGGTTTTTGTTTATAATTTTCTGTTTACCATTTCTAAAATGTGTTCCTTTAGGCTGGTACGTACCCCTCATGGTTACTAATTACTGTGGTAGTTCCAAAGGTCAGATGTAGTGACAGTACCTAGAGACGCAGAGGAAAATGTCCCTTTCTTGTTTTCCTTTTTAAGAGCAAGAAAAGTTTTCCCAGAAGTATCCCAACAGACTTCTTAATTTATCACTGACTTCCATTACATCACATGCCCATTCCTAAACCAATCACTGACAAAGAAAATAGAATTATAGTGGTTGGCTTATTCTGAAGCATGTGCTTCCTAATAACTGAACAATAATTAGGGTTCCACTAGCCATTGGGGGACGGCTGTTGGATTATCCCCTAACAGTGCATTGTTCACAATGTTTAAGTAAAATGGCCTGTTAGATTTCCCTGGAAACACAGCAGCCAGGTCTAGACTGATAAACTGCCTCAATGAGAGATTTTATAAAACTGTTTTTTGAAATAGTAATGATTCTTTATTACCTTGTACATTAAGAAAATTTTTTAAATTTACATTTAGAATATTAAGCCCACTTCCTGACAGTAACCAAGATATAAAAATGTGTGAAATTGAGTGAATATATTGTGAAGTATGGAAGATTTGTGTTATGCTCAGACTTGAAAGTGGATATGCGAAATTATGTGGCCTCATTGGAAAAATTGTCTCTTTTTGTGTTGACATAATTTGTAGGCCTTTAATTTCATCTTCAGCGAGCCAGCTGCTGGTCTCCTTTAAAAAGAAACAAACAAAAGTATTTATTGTCTCTACACCAGAAAGGTAGAAAATACATTTAGGAGAATAGTATACAGTGGAAATTGCTGCTTTGGCTTGTGTGAAGAGATGCTGCATATTTTTAGGGGATCCCAATGGGGAAGTTCACATTTCTACTGCCTTTTGAAACATTATTATAATATTGTTTCTTTTTGTTTGTTTAAAGCCTTAATAGTACCAGACATTTTAAGATTCAGCTATAGTCAAATGTAACTAATCAACACAGATTCTAGACTATTGTAAATTACTGTCTAGTTACTTGTTTGGAATTATTTTATATAGTCACTCAACAAGGTAATATTAGATTTTTTTCCATAAAATGAGGAATATTATCTTCTATTCAGAGAGACATAGATCAGCCATGAATGAAGACAAGGAGTATGGGGTCAATCCACCTTAAAGAACAATAAAAGTAAAATTGAATAATCGCTGGAAAAAACAAGCTGGACTGTCATATTCTAGTATTCTCATACATAATTGTAAAGATGTTTAGTATTTTGTGATTGTATAGTTAAAATATTCTATTTAGGTATCTCTGAACCGGTTTATAATAACCAAACCACAAAAATTCAGTTTGCCTTGTATGTGAAGTATTTTACTTCTACCCAATCTTATCTGCTTGATAACTTCAAAATTTAGCTGCTTCTATAGAAAGCTCCCAGGCTGATTTAATCCTTCTATCTTATTTGTTGTCATTGTTATGTGGTGTCAAAGAAACCAGAGCTGGACATTAAAGTGGTAAAAATAGACTGTATTCAGGAACTACCGCAATAAGAGAAAAGAGAACTAAGTACAGAACTGGTCTCAGTTATGAATACAGCAAGAACAAGTGGGGATTTATATAACCAAGGAGTAGGGTTGGAGTGAAAAATTACTAAGAGAAATTGTCAAGGGTAAGGGGGGATTCTGGTTAAATTGACTTGACAGACTTCTTGCTGAAGGCAGGCCAGGGTGACCAGTATCACCTGGGGATGATTGGGGATTAGGAAATTTGACCAGATATTGAGGGTGGGGGATTCTCGTTAAACCGACTTAGCAGAATTCTTGCTGCAACTGGGCTCTTGAGGACAAGGCCCAAGGATGGGGCAGAGTTTAAAAACGGGCTCAGAGGAGCCTATCTAGAGTTTGGGCAAGGAGAGAGTCTTTACTAGTTCAAATATATTTCATAAAGCATATAGCAGAGGTTCTCAGAGTATGGTCCTTGGACCAACAACTTTAGCAGCACCCGGAAACTTGTTAGTAATGCATTAGAAATGCAAATTCTTCAGCTCCTCCCCAGACTTACAGAATCAGAAACTTTGGGTGGGGGTGGGGGGTACCCAGCAATCTGTTTTAACATGTTCTACAGGTGATTCTGATGCATGCTAAAGTTTGGGAACTCAGCAAAATGAGAACATCAAGATGATGATCATGTAATATATTCCAAAATCAAAAGTAAAAAAAATTGAAACTGATTCATACATTTTGGTTACCTTTTCAACAAGACTTTGCCTATTTTAGCATTGTGACCTCTTTTGGAATAGAACTTGAAAGTTGTTTTGTAGTTTGCATAAACTTTGCAGTTTTACAAAGTATCAGATGTTAGAGTAAAAATGGAAACCACAATTTAGATTGTAGAATCTAGCACAGGCACCTTAGAGATTTGTAATTGAATTAACTTGTTTGATGGTTAAAGAAACTGAGCTCCTTGGAAGTTGTTAAAATACTCAGGGTCTCACCTCTGTATATGTGAACTAGAAGAATCTAGGTCTTCTCTTTCATAGACTGGAATGCTATTTCTACCACTCTGTGTGCTTGATCTACATATACCATATTTATCTGTTAGTGAGTTCTCTAAAAGCCTCACTTTCCCAGAACATTCAAAAGAACGTCCAAAATGGACATTAAAACATCCTCTCAAAGTCTTTTTTTATTGTGAATTGTCAGACTTTCAAAAAAATATAGAGAATAAAAAAAAAAAAAAACAATGCTCACCACCAATCTTAAGAAATAAAATATTACAAATGTAATTAAAGCCCTGTTCTTATTTCCATTCTATACTATAATAAACAGCTACCTTAATTGGTCTTTTCATTTTCAAGTCTGTCTTCATTTATTTATTACATACATAATATATCTTTAAATACTGTAGAGTGTTGCTTTGCAGTCCTGAAAACTATTTAAGTGCTTTTCTACACGTGACCCTTAGGACCTTCAGCTTCCTTTTTTTTTATCATAGTTTTTGAGATTTATGCTTATTGATACATATAGCCCTAGTCCATTAATATACACTTTTGTATGGGTTTTCATTATATGATTATATCACAATATATTAATTCTTGTATTGATACCTTGGTCCTATTATTAAGCCATTATTATGTTACTTTTGATTATACTATATATTTTTACTTTCCTTTTGCTCCTTGCATTGGTTCTTTTCCATCTAAGTTCTGTTATTTAAAAATTTTTTTTGTTTTGGCCTCTAGCTTTCACATTAGAGCATTCCCTTAGATGTCAAGTGATTCTTGGCTATTCCTTCATACTCTATAGAGTGAGGCATTAAGAAGGGATTAGTAGTTCTGTGTGTATGGAGAAGGATTGTCAGTGGAAGGGCCTCACCATAATGTGGTTTAGTTCAGATTAATCTTTTCTTTGAGGTAGCTCCAGATGTCAGTATTTATAGGTCTTATTTGTCTTGGCCTAGTTAGAATTCTCTAATATCCCACCTGCAATGTCTAAGCCTTGGCTACCAGCTTGCTGGGGGTTGAGTTGGGTAAGAGAGTTTATCTTACCATTCAGTATTCGGACTTTTATTTAATCTGTTTTTTAATGCAGATTCACAGACCTTATCTCTAGAAATTTCTGGGTTTTTTAGTGATGCTGCTAATAAATCAATTTGCTCCTTATTTGTGCCTTTTTTCCTCCTTCTCAGGCTTTGGTTTTAGATTTTCTCTGTGCTGGTTGGGCTATCATTGTTTCTGGTGCTTTAATGCCTCCCACACATGGACATTTTTCACCAAAAATATTGTTCTTGTGAATTTATTTTCATTTTAGAGCAAGGAGCAGAGATGAACTTTGCTTTAAAATCTTCCATGTTCAAGGACAAGTGTTTGGATCCCCATACTAGCCAGGTGTCAAAAAAATAATTTTTGGGGGCCGGCCCGGTGGCGCACTGGATAGTGCGCTGCTTGGGAAGCGCGGCAGCGCTCCCGCCCAAGGGTTCGGATCCCACATACAGACCGGTTCCCGCTCACTGGCTGAGCGAGGCGCAGGAGCAACACCGAGG
>NW_007727800.1:49259-86396 GCF_000696425.1 Galeopterus variegatus | reverse complement strand
ACCGAGGGTTGCGATCCCGTTGCCGGTCCCCGGTCCGGTACGGGGGCAACACTGAGGGTTGCGATCCGTTGCCGGACACGGAAAAAAGACAAAAAGGCAAAAAAAAAAAAATAATAATAATAATTTTTTTTTGTGTGTGTAAAAGTAAAAGTTAATGGTCAGCATATTTTTTATATAAAAGATATACAAATTGAGATAAATGTTTGATTTGTTTACACAGGAGAAAGCAGCATAATTAAAAGGGAGACTTGCTGCATTTGGAAGGTGCTCAGTGGGGAAAAGGGACAGCTACATTGTAAGCTCCGTGAGGGAATGGGCTTGAATCTTTGTGTTTGCTTTCCATTTTATGCTCATTGCCTAGCACAGGGTAACACTGTGTGGTTAACCAATCAGTATTGGAATAATATATTTAAGTTTATCATTTTAGGTAATTAAAAGTGCATCTAGGAAATATGCTACATTTTTGTCCAGTTTTAGTAATTTGATCCTGCTCTCCTTCATTTCATCTTTAAAGGCTATTGATAGGAAATTTACCAAAATCAGCTTATTTCTGATTTTGTTTTCAGTTTGTTTATATTGCTTTCCATAGGGGTGTGTGTATGTATATGTGTGTGTGTGTATAGTATATGGAAGATTTCCTGGAATTATTTGGGCATAATATTTTGGGGGTGAATGAGCTCAGTGGAAAGGAAGTATTCAAATATTGTAAACTTGTGTTCAGTACTGTATATTTATTTTAATAAAGGTAAAGACTAATTGCCAGAGTTAATATGGCAGAGAACCTTCCATTTAGTCTAAAAATGTGAAGTAGATATTTTTAAGGTTGACATGTATGGACATCCTGTTAACTATCATACCTGTATATGCATGAAAAATCAAATGTCTGTTTTAGCTCATAAAATCATGACCTAATTTATGTTTTGACCATTACCTAGCACGCTGTTAGTACTCATAAAGATTTTATTGTTAGTAAACCTTGAGATCAGCCTTATTAATTTCAGTTGCTTATTTGGACACACCTATTTTAAAAAAATCACCCCCCAAATAAACATAAATAACAAACGACACTATCTTTTGTGAAGATTATGTTCATATCTCATTCTCTTCATTGAATTGTATAGATGTATTATATAAAAAATATAAATTTTTGTATTAAACATTGACCACAATGTTTTTAAAGTTTTTTAAAAACTTTTTTAAAAACTAAGACCACAAGGTTAAGTTCTGAGAAGAGGTTAGCCTCACAACAATGGTAATGATTAGCTTCTCAATAATTAAAAAACAAGCAATGCTGCAACCTTGGTTCAGTTTGCAAATATATTTTGCTTGCTAATCAAGCTGCTTTTCATTATTTATAGTACTTTATAAATGATTTCCTATTGTTATGCAGTTTTTTCAATGAATTATTAATAAGGTAAATGCAGAACGTTATTTTAAAACCAGGGTGATACCCACCAGATGGTGCTATTTCACCTGTTTTATCTATGACCATAAGTAGGATAAATGAATACAGAACTTTTTAAAAAGTGTGTGGAACATCTCCTAGAATTATTTGGTCATAATATTTTGAGGGTGAATGAGCTCAGTGGAAAGGAAGTTTTCAAATGTTATAAACTTGTATTCAATACTGTATGTTTATCTTAATAAAGGTAAAGACTAATTGCCAGAGGTAATATGGCAGAGAACCTTTTATTTATTCTAAAAATATTAACTAGTTATCCTTTTTAATGTTGACATATATGGAAATCCTATTAACTATCATACCTGTATATGCATGAAAAATCAAATTATTTGTTAAAGGAGGTGCGTGTTACCAAAGTTTTTGTTTCAAGTTTTCTTTGCATTTTCGAGTAAAAATTATTACTATCTCACCTGTTACATAGTTATTTACAAATTAAGGGACATATTTGAATTATTTATGTGTTCCTGATTATTTCTCAGATAAAGGAGAGAAAATTAGGCTTGAATTTGTTATTTTTACAGAAGAAAAAAGTGACTCTTATAAATTAATTTGTATAATAGGAAGAAAGCAACTATGTGGTATAACATTCATTAAATTGCAGCAATTGAATGACTATCTATCTATCGTAGCCAGAATGGCTAGCTAATGAAAAGTACATTTTAGTGAAGTTTGAAAGATTTAGCCAGCCCTTAAGAGTGTTTTTAGGGTTTTTAATGTATTTTTTTTTCCTTATGTTATTTGTATTTGTGTCTAGGCATGAGATTGAAGCGTACAGGTATTTGCCAAAGACATTGTTGTCTGTGCTAACAATGAATTTATTAGCGTGAGTAAAATTAGAGATTAAACTTGCTTTTAAATCTTGCATTTAAAATTTTAAATGCAAGGTACACACATAACTCTGGAAAGGTACATATACAACTTTGAATTCAGTGTTCAATTATTCATAACGAAATGAAACATATCTCTGGGCCAGTGAATATTGATAGTAGATTTTTTGTGTTCCTAGACTTTGTTTTTAAGTGAATATTTTAGTCATAATTATATGAACATAATTCTCCTACATACCCTTAAGATTAAGAGCTACTGTAATGTTTTATCTGGATTTGTTTTATAGCATTTGTCGTCTTTTTTTTAGTTTGTATTATAGTTTTGGAGTTTACATCAGATCCTTCCTACAAGAGCATAAAATTCTTCATGGTTTTTTTCCTCATTCCATTTAGCACAGTTCTTTACATATAGTAGTTGACCCATATATATGGGTTGCATAAATGAATAGTTTTGTCATACCAAGTATTAAAATATTATAGTACAAAGGAAATTATAGGTAGGTTTTCCTACTTGTTGGAATTTTTGTAGTGATAAAGACTATTCCATCCACATTCTATAGTTTTTTATCTTATTCCTTTATGAAATGACTTTTTATAGTTAGTTCAAAAAGGACCACCTCACTGGAATCTGTTAGAATCATTGTAATGATGCATTTTATCATGGTGAGGAACAAAGTGTCTTTTCATGTTTATTTAAAAATCAAAATCTTGTCATCAGCCTAGTCTCGTGAATCTTGAGTATTAGATATTGTCTAGTCTAGCAGTTCACTGAGTGTGGTTCATGGCCTCTTTGTGGGTTGAGGTGGGTGTTTCATAAAGCCTTTTCAGGAGTTCTGCGAGGGCGGATTGCCCTTTTCGTTCTCATCCTGTCATTGTTAAGTGAAATTTTCCAGAGGTTATATGATACTGGTTGGATGCATAAGTTATATGAGAATCTAGCAGTTTTCTATTTTCATACATTAGCATGATTTGTAAAAAATTATAAAACAATGCTACTCTTGTCACTGAATTTCTTTTCGTTTGGAAATCAATTATTTTTCTTAGAATGTTACCTATATTGACATTTTATAGATATATTGTTTTTTAAAATAATAAACATTTTTAAAAGTTATATTTTAATTCCTAACATGGTAATTAACATAATTATCATATTTGAACCACTCAATCATTTTTTAAAGTGTAAAGGGGTTCTGAGATCAAAATGTTTGAGGAACTTCTAATTCTTTATCCTCATTTCACAGATGAGGGTGCTCTGAGGACCAGAGGTTAAATAGTTTAGTCAGGTACACCCTGCCAGTTTTTAGCTTAGGTGATACTTGGATCACTGACTTCTGACCAATTTGATTCATTTTATTGGCTGTTTTGCTATTTAGATATTCTCCAACCTAATTAATATCAACCCTGAGCTCCTTAAACTGTTTTTTAGCTTGATATTTTAACTAACTTTATATATTTATATTGGGAATAGTGTGGCCTGGTTTTTCAGCAACAGCAAGATGGTGTTTTTAAACTCATAAAGTGTCCAGTATAACCTTGCTATAAAGTATGAACTTTCTAACTGGAAAATGGAATTGATACATGAAATAGTGTAGCTTTACTGTAAAAAATAAATAAATAAAGTTGAGGGCAAAGAGTAGCTTCTTGTGTTTTAAAGACTCTTTTACTATTTTCTTTACTTGTTTTTTTTTCTGTTCCTCAGTAATAAGACATTGGTTACAATCTTCCCTGGACATTTATGGCAGCCCACCCATAGAAGAACAAGTATTCTAGTCTAAAGTTTAAAAAATTAAGTTAAGAGTATAATAATTGTATATTGCTTTTTTGGTGGATGTGCATTATTTCTCATGTTGAAACTTGTGGTGGGGGTGGTGGATTCTAAACCCTCTACCCCCTTCTTTTTAATTGTTGAAAGAATTGAAACTATGCCATGAGTAATTTTTAGTTGAAGAAAAAGAATTAAGATATACATGATAGCCCTCTTCATTCGAAGGGCTTCCTTCATATAGAAGTGAGATTAGATTTACTGACTTATTTGTGAAACCTCAAGGATAAAAGAACTAATGGGTGGAAGACATGGACTGAATGATTTTAGCTTTATAAAGGAAAACTTTTTAATGGTAAAGAAATACAAAAATAGAATCAACTTGTTTTGGAGGTAATGAGTTCCATTCCTTAGGAGGTGTTAAAAGTATAGACTAGATTATTGACAATTGGTAGGAATGTTGGCAAATGAATTAAGGAGATACGGTTAATTGGGTAAATGACCTTTAACATTCTTCTATTATTATGTGTTTGGGTATGCTTGTTGAAAAAAAATTTTCAAAGGATGACTTTAAAGAGGCAGTTGGTTTAGCAGATGTATTCCACTTTTATATCAGCTGGTCAATAAACCTGAAGATTTTATGGATCTGTGCTCTTGCCATTATGAGTTTTATCAATTTTCCTGGAAGAAGGATGTGTTTTGTTTGTTCATTTTATTGCAAGCCATTTGATTGCAATAAATTTTAAAATTGCCATTTGATTGGTAGCAGAAATTTGGCTGAGAAAAGGATGATAAACATTGGGAAGGAGGGTAAAAACCATTTTGAAGATGTAAATTGAATTGGTGATATTTCGGGGGTATATTATATTTTCTAATTTCATTATAATCATGAATATTTTCTGCACTTTTCCTATCTGTTTATTTTTCATGTCTTTCAACAAAGTAAACTATCCTAAAACCAGTATTTGTGTGAAATTCTCCTCAAGCATTACTGGTTTTGTAAGTAGTAAAGTCCTTTGTAATACTCATGTAATGACTAAAATGATGACTGCATTAAAACATACTGTATTACTTCTTAATTTGAGTATTTGGCAGGATCTAGCTTTTCTTACTTTAACTGTTTTTCGGGTTTTTTTTTTTTTTGGCATATTAGAAAGAAATGCATGTTCTTACTATTAATTTTAAACATTTTTTATGAATATAGAGTATAAAGCCCAAAACCTTAGAAGTAAGTGGATTATAGCAAAATATTTGGCTTTATTTTCATCTGTGA
This sequence comes from Galeopterus variegatus, assembly GCF_000696425.1. Lineage (NCBI taxonomy): Eukaryota > Metazoa > Chordata > Mammalia > Dermoptera > Cynocephalidae > Galeopterus > Galeopterus variegatus. The sequence goes on along the minus strand of NW_007727800.1, from coordinate 81,072 downwards.
GTGGGTATTTATGTGTCACTGTGTCTATGCATGTAATTTTCTCTATATATCAGTTATATCCTTATAGCTCCCCCCAAAATTTAAGACCTTATAATGTTTTATTGTATGCACACGTGCGTACATGTACACACACAGTTTTTATTTGTTCATCAAGCATTTCTTGAAAGCTTGGCATAGGAGTTATAAAGTTAAATTTCTACAGGGGTCAAGTAGGAAAGGAATGAGTAAAGGAGCCAAGTTGAAGCAATAAATATCGATTCATTGATAGATTATCGCCCCTCTCCAGAATAAGATCTGTGGCACTGTAGAATCTTGTCCTCAGATACACATATTTTATACATAACTTATGCATAATTTATATATACAGTATAAATGAGATTGCTGTATGTAATATTTACATAGTTAAGAAATTCAACCAGAACTGAATGAAAGGGCTTCCTGGTTATCTTGTTATTATATAAATTAACAACAGGTCACTTCATTTTCAATTTATTTATTAATTTATATACTTATTTATTCATTTAACTCATGTTTATTAGTCTTCTATTATGTATAAAGCCCTACTTTAGATACTGGATACAGAGTGCCAGATAGTAATTTTCCTTCACTCATAAAGTTTACAGTACAATGGAGAAGACAGACCTGAGCTTTAAATTTCCTATTTAATAAGGACTTCTAGTAAAATGTAAAGTAGAAAAGCTTAGGACTGGGAGTGCAATGACTTGAGTTCTTATTGTGTGACTATGTAATTATTCATCCATTTATCATTTGTTATTGAATGTTTATGATATGTACCAGAAATGCAGTGATGAGTAAGATAAAACCCTGACCTGAAAAAATTCAGTCTATCTGGGATAATGGACATGCAATAACTAGCCATCATATAGTGTGATAACTGCTATGATAGAATTATGTATAATATTCTACAAGAGCAGTAAATTTCTTTAGCTGTGAGGGGTGCAAGAAGCTATCTCAAAGAGCTGTTATTTGAGGTGGACTTTGAAAGATGACTAGAAATAGTTGGGTACAAGGGGATCAGCATGAACAAAGGAACAGTTACCCCTATGCCCAAATAGAGGGGTGTTTATGAATGTGAGGGTGTATTTGGAGAGCAGTAAAATATTATATAGTTGGGTCAAAACACTGGGTATATCACAGAGGGAGGGGTAAGAGAAGAAGCTACATATGTAGGTTGGGGTCAAATTGTGAACGGTTTTATATATGAGGCTAAAGTTGTTGGACTTTTATATGAGGTAGTTGGGACCTTTGGAAGATTTTTAAGTAGGCAAACATACTTACACAGATAATTGATAGAATACAGGATGAAGTGAAGAGAAGTTGAAGCTGGAGGCAGCTATACCAGTTTGAAAACTCTTCATAATAGATATGAATGAAGTAATGAGGGTCTCTTATAGGGTAGTAGTAGTGACTTTAGAACACCAAGGATGGATTAAAAATATAATTCAGAGGTTAGTTGACAGGATTTAGTGGCTGATGGATGAGGAGAGAGGGTATCCAGGGAGATTTTGAGGTTTTTATCTTTGGCATCTGTGTAGATAAATTTTGATGCTGTTAACTTTGAAAGGAAAAGCAATATGATTTGAGGAAAGCAATGAATTTGGGTTTGTAATATTGAGTTTGCAGGAGTAAACCTAAGGTGATGTTGGAAGCATTTAAGTTGTAAGTGGAGAAAATGCCTGTTAAAGAGAAAAGAGGGGAATTAGGAGAGAGATAGCTGTTAGGTATGTCATTAAATTTCTCAAATCCTCAGTTTGCTGTTTATAAAATATAGAAGGTGGAATCAATTTTTCTGGTTTGGAAATAACCAGTGTTTTAGTTGTCACAAATTCTAAGTTAGTGGTGCAAAAATTACAATAATTATAGATTATATTATAGACTAATAATTATATTAATATTTATTGAGTTCTTCCTATGAAGGTTAGGTAAAATGATAAGCATTTTACATTTATCATCCGATTTAATTCCCATAGCAGCATGAGTTAAATATTATTACTGTCTGGATTTTTAGCAGAGAGAAGGTATCTTGACCAAGATTGCACAACACATAAATGATGAATGTGTATTCAAACCCAGGTCAGTTTGACTGTTAAAACCCAGGCTTTTAACTGCTATGCTGTTTGTCTGTCTTGTAGAACAGAAGAGCTGTGGTGCATCTAAATACATCATCTAGTCTTGTCCTATAATCAAATATATGTCACAGCTAAAATCTGTAATTAATGTCAACATTAGCTATCCAATTTACTTAATAAAAAGCCCACCCAACAGCTATTCAATACTGCTGTTGTGCTGTTGTCCTTGTGGCTGGTACTTTTTTTTTTTTTTGTAGACTCACCCCTCTACCATGTGACTTGAGTAAATCCTAATTAATCTAGAAAAATCGTAATTATCCTATTTTTCTTGCTAGTTATTAAAGACATGGGCATATGACTTATATTTGACCAATAACTCATATGTGACCAATGAGATATTAGCGGAGGTTTGATGAGGGGGGCTTCTGGAAAATTGTTTTTCCCCCCATTTCTGGATGTTTTTATCTAGACAGATGCTTGCAATTGTGGGCACTATCTTGTAACTATGTGGGGATTAATTTAGGATAAAACCAAAACACTGGATGACAGAGTAAGAAGAAGGAGAAAACTTAGATCCTTAATGATCTTATTGAGCTGCTAAATTACCCTATCCTGCCTCATGAGTAGGTCTTATGAGAAATTAGAAGGAATTTACTAGGCTATTATGAGTCTGGTTTTTTTTTCTTCTTCCATATTCACCACTGAAAGAAACCTAACTGGGGTCCAAAGTGTTTGTCCTTGATCTGAAATATAATAGAAAGCCACTGTAGGACTTACATTACTGTTAAGACACAATTTAAACAGTAGAAGTCAATTTTAGTGGCAATATGCCTAATTTAATTGGAATAGAAATTAGAGATGATCATGCTCTAGGAAATAGATTTTATTTTTTAAAGGTAGCAAAGTGTCATCAAGGAAATAAGCCTGATTATTCTGACTGTTTCTGTAGATAAAAGGAATAGAAATTAAGTCTTCAAATCAGGGTAGGAAATAGAGATGACTTTGTAGTCAGTTAACCTAAGTTTCAGGGTTCCTCACTAAGGCCCTTCCAAAGGCTCTGGGAGGATCTCAAGTGATGTGGTCACATAACTGTTATTTTGTGTGTGTGTGTGTGTGTGTGTGTGTGTGTGTGTGTGTGTGTGTGTGTGTGTGTGAAATTTGCAAATGTTAGGTATTTTAATCAATTAAAACTGCTGTCCCTTTTTACTTTGACTTTCCCTCTATTATAATTAGAATGGCCCGAGGCACTTTTTGGATATGGCTGAGGGAAAGTTTGGTAGGGGATACATTTAGGTGCAGTATATGGTTTGCAGTTGTTTGTGTGTGTAATTAAGTTATTACTAGCCATCTGGCATAGGCATGACTTCCAGAAATATTCTTTTTTTTTTTGTCTTTTGTCTTTTTCCGTGTCCGGCAACGGATCGCAACCCTCAGTGTTGCCCCCGTACCGGACCGGGGACCGGCAACGGGATTGCAACCCTCGGCGTTGCCCCCGCGCCTCGCTCAGCCAGTGAGCGGGAACCGGTCTGTATGTGGGATCCGAACCCTCGGGCGGGAGCGCCGCTGCGCTTCCCAAGCGGCGCACTTATCCAGTGCGCCACCGGGCCGGCCCCTTCCAGAAATATTCTTACTGTCCATTGTGCCTACTTCCCTGGCTTTGTGATACATTGATGCAGGACCAAGGGTTGTAGAGCAATATGAATATGTTCTTTGTGTCTGGTACAAGAAGGCAGAGGAAGAGAAACATGGTTTTAGTGTATGGAGTCAGAAGCTAGTCTGGAAAGTTTCTCTAAATCTTAGAGCTCATATATGAAAAAACTTGGTAGTGATTTTCCTAATTTTGATAACATTCCTAAGAATGCACATGACATCAGTAATAAGTTTTAAAGCTGATATAAACTTCTCTAAACTGTCAGTACTAAAAATTGATCAAACACTCTAGCAAAAAGACTTGTTAAAAAAAATTTATAAGAAGCCATTGGTTTGGACTGAGCTTCTGCGCTAGGCCCAACTGACCAAACCAAAATGGAGTTACTCATGCTAAAGTCCCATGTCCCCAAACCAAAACTAAGTTGTTTATCTGGCCTTCTGACAAAATTTGGAGAGGTAGATAATAGCCAAGTCCTGAAGCTGGCCAGTTCTAGCCAGCATGATCTGCTGCTTTAACTTTTACAAGAAATGTTATTTTGAAATGACCAATCTGTGTTTTGTTTCCTCTTTCTGCTTTCTTCACCCATTGGTTTCCCGCCCCCCCAATAAAACCAATATCCTCTTCTTGGCTCATCAGAACACTCATTCTATTTTATGGAATCTCAAATAAAGCTATTTAAGATCTTTAAACTATATTTGTTATAATTTTGTCTTTTGACAGACTGAATTAGCTTTCTTTTCTCTTAATATTACAAAATTGTTATATGAAGAGGCAATCAAAAGTATGCAGCCAGAAGTATAGGAAAAGAAGGACATTATAGAGGTTGCTTAGGCAGTTAATAAAAATATGCTTTTTAAAATGAATTATGATGTTTGTGGCATTTGTCAGCTTTTTAAAGGCTGCAATTTGTTGTAATTTATTTTCTCATTCTAAATAAATATTTATTTCACACCTGATTTTGTATTTTTTTTCCTTAGAGAGAGTCCCCCAAATTGTAAAAGGTTCAGCCCATGAAACTGGGATCCATTCCTCATAGGAAGAAAAAGCTAGGATTTGTTTTGTATGAATGATGAAATAGGTAAGTCGAGTGACAATAAAGTCCCATGTTTCAGTATAGTGGAAGAAGGAGATATAAGGATAGAGGTTAAAAGTTTGAAATGAACAGTAAGATTGGGCGTTTTTAAAAGCTGTCGTGGATTTGAGTGATAATATAGTATTTTATTATATTAGTAGTACTTTATTTAAAGTACTTAGTACTTTATCAGATATTTCTGGTACATGGTTCTCCTAGGCTTGATGATATTTCCTTCATTATTGTTCTTTGGGAATTGTAATGGAAAAGATTTGGTTAGGCGAAAGAAAGCCTTGGAATTTCCCAAGTGATAGAAGTATCTTTGTTATTGATGAGCTCCTTGGATCACTGTGCTATCACTATCATTATGCTAACGAGATGAATCATGGTGGGCCCTGAGGTAGCTTCAGGATGAGGGCTGGTAACCCCAGAAGACCAAAGCATGTGATTAGAGGACTGGGACTTTGAGCCATCCTAACCTCTGGGTAGGAGGGCTGGAGATTGAGTTTAGTTGTGTGGTCAATGATTTTAATCAATCATGCCTGTAATGAAACCCTGGTAAAAATTCTGGCTACTGAAACTCACTGGAGCTTCCTAGTTAGTGAGTGCAGCAATTTGCCAGGAGGGTAATGTGCCCTCAATCTGTGGGGAGAAGGAATGGAAGCTCTGTTTTGAGGACCATTTCAGACCACACCTTATCTGTCTCTTCTTCTGGCTGAGTTGTATCCTTTATAATAAAACTGTAATTGTAGGTATAGCACTTTCAAGAGTTATGTGAGTCATTCCAGTGAATTATTGAACCTGAGGGAGTAATGGGAACCTCCAGATTTGTAGCTAGCCTGCCAGAAGTGTGGTTGGCCTGGGGACCACCTAAATTTGTGGTTGGTACCTGAGTGTGGTGCAGGAATCTCAGATCCTTCTGCCCCTTCCTGTGCAGGTCGTGAGTCAGGTAATTGAAAGAAGATACTGACAGCTTTGTGCAAGGTAAACATACTTTATTCTTCAGATATGAGCTTCACAGACATGCTTTATTTTCAGACACAAGCTCAGGCTCTACTCCACCGACCCTCCATGCTCTGCCCTCCATCCATGCTCTGCTGTCCTGCAGTTCAGAGCAGTTACCTTTATACTCTGAGTGCGCAATAGTGGCTACAAGCCAAACATTACGTAAGTACAACAATCATGCTGAATCAGTAAATGAGCACACATGCGCAGTTACACTACTTCTATAACTTGTTTCTAGTGAATGTGCTGAATCTTGCCCATGTGTAACAGATGCAAGGCGAGAGAGCCTGACTAAACTTTTTCTACTTTCCTTACAGTCCACCCCTTCAGGGTCACTCGCCATATAATCTACACATTTGATCTTCTGCATGTTCCCTTAGCGAGGGTAGCTGACCCTTGTATCCATAAGCCATAGCAACAATATAGACTGCAGCAACATGCTACTAAAACACAGGCCAGTACCCTCCCAGTATAGCTAATTTACCATCTTGAGAAAGAATGATTGTAGGAATAGGTGTCTTACCTGGTTTATGATACCACATATTATCAGCTAACACTGCTGGATCTGCAGGTTCTACATGTAACAGTATAGGGGAACTGATAATTGGTCTCAATGATAGTACAAATGTACCTTTTAAGATAGAATGTTTATCTGTTCCAGGCATGTTACCTTTACTTGGGGAGGCCAGGTACTTGTCACCCAAGGTGAGATTTGCAAATTTTCTTCTAATCCTTTCCCCCAAGATCCAATCAGGCCTACCCAGCATATATGGGGGGGGCTTCTATTTTCCAAGGCCATTCCCATTGTACTGTCTCCCCCTGTTGTAAACAGGTTGCGGCTGGTTAAATAATATTTCCATTCTTACCATATCCAGGTTTCAGGAGATCATCTTTGGTAGTAACTTGTAATTGAATAGGTGCTGCAACTCTGTATAACAGAGCCTCCTCCACTGGAGAGGACCCACCCTTGTGGCGTCTCCTCTTCTCCACTGGAGAGGACCCGTGCTTGTGGCGTCTCTCATTTAGGATCCTGACTGTTGGCCACAACCAATGTGTCCATCCCTTCAACGACGGGAGGATGGCAGACAGCCTTATTCCCCTTTTCAAAAGACCATACATGGCCATAGGGCTACTCAGTGCTTTCACAGTGATTACCTGGTCTGGGGCCCCACAAGACCACACAAACAGAAGACCAGTAATTCTCTGACTTTGGTAGTGGTCCCACAAGATCCACCTGCCACCATGTCAGAGGCACTCTCACATGGGTTATCTGCTCATCAGAGGCACCCATCTGCTCATCAGGTGCACGTCTGCCCATCAGGGGCATTCTTTCTTGGGTTTATGTGGCACCCAGTGGGCCATCGACCACACAGTCTTGCAGCCACCATACTGCATTCTTCAAGATATCCACCCAGCTACATCAGCTGCTGGAGCTCTCTTTAGTTATCTTACCTTAGCCAGTGCTTCAGCTTCATCATTGCCCAGACTGGCTAAGGGGGAATGTCCCATGACATGGAAAAGAGTTACTTCCTTTTCCTGTCCCAGTTCCTATAACTCTTGCCACATGGCTTGCCCCCACAAGGGCCGATGACCTACCAGCCACTGTTGATACTTCCAAGTAAAGATCCAAAGGGTCAAGCCCTTGAATATGATCCAGGTGTCAGCACAGATGGTTAATTTAAATAAGCCCTGGCTTATTTTATATCACCATCCATACTACTCTTAAGTCAGCACATTGGCTACTTAGCCCTATACCATTCTCATACCACAAGGTATCAGTTAAGGGCTGGACAAAACAGCCATCCAGGATGCCAAGGGTCCCATGCTGGAGCCATCTGTATACCAAGCCTGCTCTGCAATAGGTCCCTTTCCCTCATGGAAAGGTGTGGTCTCCATCTCGATGGTTATAGGTTGTGTCAAAGTATTCTCCACAACCTCTACTGGTCCTAATACAGATTGCAAGTCATTAGACAAGGGACTTGTAGACACAATACTTCTCTGTTCTATATATGCTCCCCATTTAGACAAGTGGGAGTCTGAACTACACCAGTTTTAGGGGTGGTTGTCCATGTGCATAGCCAACCTAGAAATGGGGTATGTTGTCCTTACTAGGACCTTGGCAGTTCCTGTAAATAGCTTCAGTGACCATCAGGGCAGAATACACAACTGCCAGCTGTTTCTCTATCAGGCAGTAACACGCTTCAGTGCCCTTCCAGAGCTGAGACCAGATTCCTATAGACCTTTGGAATCGGTCTTGTCTCTGCCATAAACCCTATCCTGACCCTTCTTGGGTTATATGCACATCTAATTCAAAAGGCTTAGTGGGGTCAGCCATTTGCAAAGCCTGCACTTGCTGTATTGCCCTCTTAGTAGCATGGTAAGCTTGTTCTACCTCTTCAGTCCACCCTAAGGAGCTCCTTTCTTTATTAATCCATACCGTGGGCATGCCACTTGGGCCATATGGGGTACAAAAACTCTCAAATATCCCAAAAGTCCCAAATAAGCCTATAGCTGAGCTACTGTTGTGGGCTGGGGGTATGCCTGTATCTTACCTATAATGGCGTCTGGGATGACTCATGTTCTACCCAACCAAATGTCTCCCAAGAATTTAACAGACAGCCCAGGTCCTTGCACTTTGGTTGTGTTCACGGTCCACCCACATTGTTCCAAGTGGCCTAGAAGCACTGGAACCGCTTGGGTTAAACCTGCAAGGGAATCAGAGGTTAGTTAGACATCATCAGTAAAATGAAACATTGTAACTGTGCTGGGCCTAGTCCACTTGGCTAGGTCCCCAGCCACCAAACCATGACAGATAATTGGGCTATGCAGATAACCTTGAAGCAACACTTGAGAAGTTCATTGTCTTCCTTTCCAGGCAAAAGCAAACTGTTCTTGGCTATCAGCCAAAACTGGGATAGAGAAAAAAAAAAAAAAAAGCTCTTGCAAGGTTCAGTACACAATGACAAGTTCCCAGCTGAGTCTTCAGCTGATCCATCAAGTTGTGAACTGAAGGTACACCCTCATGCAACAGAGGCACTACTTTGTTCAATTCTCAATAGTCCACAGTCATTTGTAAGTACCATTAGGTTTTTTCACTGACCACACTGGAGCATGAAAGGAGCTATGTGCAGGACGAATGATGCCAACCTTTTCTAACTCCACTAAAGTGGCACTTATCTCCGCATGTCCTCCTGGCAAGTGATACTGTTTCACATGTCCCCGCAACACAGGCTTTATTGTCTGGATCCTCAGCTGGAATTCTCCAACTGTCATTTGCAGGTGCAAACCATAAAGTTTGCACATCTACACCCAAGATGCATTCAGCTACTGGGGACACATACACAACACATACACAAGGGGGTAATCATCCAATGCCAAGTGGCAAAGACACAGCTTTGACTTTAATAGTCTGTCCTCCATAGCCATCAACATTCACTGTGGACCCTGGAAACTTATGAGGGTTGCTGTGTATCAGGTTACATTCTGTGCCAGTACCCACCCATACTAACACACACTGCACATTTGCCATCCATTCCTAGGTCCCATGACAGTAGGAGCCAAGCAGCGAGGGGTTCACTTGCTAATGCACAACAGGTTGTACAAGGAGACACACATTTTCTCCCAGCTCACCCTCAGGGTTGTCATTGTCCTCAGCTTCAAAAATGGGGGTGTCCTGTTGCTGTACTTTGTCTCCATCATGTCTACCTTTTGTGCTGATTCTCAAAGCCATGCTGCATCATGGAGTGCCTGGTCCATGATGGTTCACAGTGCAGTGAGCAGTAGCCAATTCCATCTGGCCACCCACACGCTGGGACTTCTTATCTTTCACTGTAGAGCTCAATGCCTTGAGAGCTTTCTGTATGCTCTTGGGGACCCATCCACTTGGTCCCACATTTCCAGTGGAGCCCAAGTCCACAGGATTGCTGCCACCAGGTACCACATGCATGAGGGCAGCCACATCTCCTCCCCCTCTGAGGGGCTCATGACTTCCTTACCTGCTCATCCTGCTGAAACTATGCCAATTGTGGTGCAGGAATCTCAGATCCTTCTGCCCCTTCCTGTGCAGGTCGTGAATCAGGTAATTGAAAGAAGATACTGGCAGCTTTATGCATGGTAGACATACTTTATTCTTCAGATATGAGCTTCACAGACATGCTTTATTTTAGACACAAGCTCAGTCTCTACTCCACCGACCCTCCATGCTCTGCCCTCCTTCCATGCTCCGCTGTCCCGCAGTTCAGAGCAGTTACCTTTATACTCTCAGTGCACAGTAGTGGCCACAAGCCAAGCATTACATAAGTACAACAATCATGCTGAATCGGTAAATGAGCACACATGTGCAGTTACACTACTTTTATAACTTGTTTCTAGTGAATGTGCTGAATCTTGCCCATGTGTAACAGATGCGAGGCAAGAGAGCCTGACTAAACTTTTTCCACTTTCCTTACAGGGAGTCATGCTGTGAACTGTTGTAACAGTGTACAGGTCTGGCTACCTCACCCTTTTCAAAATAAACCACTCAAAAGTCAAGTGTTGGTGAAAATGGAAGTGAGCTTTTATTCAGGAGTACCAGTGACCTGAGGAGAGATGTTCAGCTGACCCATCTCTCTGGGAAACCTGACGGAGAATGGCCAGGCTAAAGCCATCTCAAAGACTCAGATATACTGAGGGTTTTTTAAAGAGGGGCCTGAGGGAATGGAACGTGGGAAATGAAAAGCAGGAGGGAGGGTGACTTGCAAGGGGCCAGGTGCAAATACTTGCCAAGGCTCCATCTGGTTTCTATTCCTGTCTTTGCTGTTATCTCAGGGTCTGGGTAGTTCATGCAAGTCTGCAACTTCAGGCTGGCTGGAGAACAAGTTCGCATTTATGTAAATACTGTCATCTTGTCCCATAAACAAAGTTCAGAGTATCAAATAACCATAGGAAAAGAAGGAACTCAGAGAAATGCATGCCAAAAAAAAAAAACAAAACTGTGTCCTTTGAAAATTTGCCTACAGCCCATGCAGTTTTAGGTCTCAACATGGCTTCAGTCCTGCTCACCCCAACACTATGTCCTTTAATTGTGTAGTCTGTACTAACACAGGGTGGTCATTGCCAGAATTGAATTGCAGTACACACGTCAGGGTAGGAAGAGAATGCCTCTAGCAGGACAGTTTGTAAAATTAAGTGCCAAAATACTGAACACAATTTAAGACTTTGTAGTTCGCAGCAAAAGCCACAGGGAAGAAGATTGAAAGTGAGTGGGAATAGAAGTGGCAGCCTTGGAGAGAAGCATCGTTTCTGAGGTTAATTCAGCCATACAGGGGCAGGATAGTACGTCTTAGAGACATGGCAGAGAAGGGAAAGAAGAAAATAAAAGGGAGAAGATTAAAGGTCCTACGAAAATGAAACTCCTGTCTTCCAACAATTGTATCCGTAAAAGAAACTGCACAGAAGAGGGCCCTCTTGAAATAGGAACCTTGTCCACAGATTGGGTAGGAACAGAAAAAAGCTGAACACATCCTTAAAAGTTATTATAAGAAAGCAGAAAAAATATCAAAGCCTATTAACCGATGAGCATTCACCTCTAAAATCCAACAACAAAGTTAAGGAAAACTGTAGCACAGTACCCAATTGAATTAAATATCTTAAACAAGTATTTGGAAATATAAAACACCTTGAATGAGAAGAACAAAATTTAAAAACAGAAAATAATTTTTTAAAAATTTAGAAGAAATGCAACAAGAGTTGATTGAACTCAGGAAAGAAAGAAGATAAAATCATATCAGAAACAAAGACAACATTACAAGGTGCCCAAGAGAGTGATTCAAATGAAGAAGTAATAAGAGACATTGAAGAAAAACTGGAAAACAACAAAGAGAAAGAACATGACATAAAGAAGTAAAATGGATTGAAAAGAAATTGGTTGAAATGGAAGAAAAGCCAAGAAGAGAGGTCCAACATACATCTAGTTAAAGTCTCTGAAGAAGAAAAAACACACTTATTTGGGTGTTTTGATACTGATATTCAACGCTGTATCCCACAGATATGTGCAATCAGTTATGTTACAATAAATTAAAAAAGAAAAAACAAGAAGCAGACAAAACTGTGGAGCAAAACTTATATTTAAAACCCCAAATAAACTTTGTGGAAATGAAAGAAAACCAGAAGCTGCACAAGGACCCAGTGGGCACCTTGGGAAAATTAACCTAAAAAGAGCAATTCTGAGACTAGTTGCCTTGGGTTGAATGTCCCCCCAATACTCAATCCCCACTGTAACTGTTGAGGGTGGGAAATCCAATTATGGTAATTGAAAGGTGGGGCCTTGAAGAGGTGATTAGATTGTAGGACCTTGCTGTAGTGAATGGATTAATAATAGTGGTCATGGGTGTGGTTTGGAGGACTTGAAAAGAAGAGTCAATGAGGAGGTTAGTGTCTCTCTCTGCTTTGCCATTTTCACAATGTGATACCCTGCATTACTATCACCACCAAGATGTGTTCCCTGCACTGTGGACTTCCCAGTCTCCAAAACTGTAAGCAATACATTTTGTTTTCTTTATAAAATATCCAGTTCCTTGTATTTTGTTATAAGCAAACAGACTAATACACTAGTAAACTATTAAAAACTTCAAAGGTAAAGAAAAAATCTTCAGGAACCCCAGGCAAAAAGATTCAAGGGCAAGAATATTAGACTTGTATCAGACTTAAAATATACTACAAAGCTAAAATTGAACAGCCTTTTCAAGAACCTTAAGAAAAAAGTGTGTGAATCAAGGATTTTATATCTAGCCACACTGTCCTTCAAGTACTAAGGCTATTGAATAAAGTTTTGATTGTGCAAGAATTCAGGGAATGCTGTATACATGTGGTATACATGTGGTCTTCCTGAGGAATCTACTACATAGCAGTGATGGCAAATGTTTCTTACAGGACCAGATAGTGAATATTTTATGTTTTGCAGACCAAGAAGTAAAATCAAGGATATTAGGCATTTATGTAACCATTTAAAATGTAATCATTTAAAAATGTTAAAATCATTCTTAGCTCTCAGGCCATAAATAAACCAGGTATATGGGGAGGCTGCATTTGATTTGTTGACCATAGTTTGTTGACCCTTAAATTAGAGGATGAGTTTCATCCAACCACAGGATAAGTGAAGTAGCTTCTGCAAAGGAAATGATGTTAAACATCTCATGTTATTTAGTTGAAGAGCTAAGACTTAAGATGGTTGAGGATGTTGGTAGAAAAGTAAGTAAACACTATGGAAAGAAGACCAAAAAAGGGGAGAAAGAAACAGGATAAGTGAAGTAGCTTCTGCAAAGGAAATGATGTTAAACATCTCATGTTATTTAGTTGAAGAGCTAAGACTTAAGATGGTTGGGGATGTTGGTAGAAAAGTAAGTAAACACTATGGAAAGAAGACCAAAAAAGGGGAGAAAGAAAGTGGAATAAGATCAAGACACTATTTAAAATTGCAGACCAGATAGTAAAAAATTAAGTAACAAAAAAGAGGATAACAAACACTAAGAAAAGGATTATTCCAAATGTAACCAACCACTGTAACAAAAATACAAACCCTCTTAAATACCCAAAGAAATTTTTTCAAAAGCAAAGAGGACAGGTTTGAGGAATAAAGCTGTTCTGTCATAAACAGCTACTCATAGACCTCTCAGCACATCACTTCTGACACCAGGTGTGTGGAGGTATTTCCCCTCACACACGGAGTAATTCTCCAGCAAACACCAGCTGGGTATCCTACATAATTCAATTCTGTTCAATTCTGACACTATCTACCTGGAGATAGTGTCAGATCCCACAGGTTAAGGACTCAGTCCTACAAGACTTCCCCCACTTCAAAGGCCAGTTGCAAGTAGTAATACTTCGGACCAACTTGCTATAAATTCAGGCTCCCCCTGCCTCCTTCGTGGGTTCGATTAATTTGCTAGAGTGGCTCACAGAACTCAGGGAAACACTTTATTTATGTTTACTGGCTTATTAATAAAAGATATAATAAGGGATACAGATGATCACCCAGATGAAGAGATACATAGAGACTATCCATCATATCTGTGAGGGATTGTTTCCAGAAATTCCTGTAGATACCAAAAATATAAAACGGCGTAGTATTTGCATAATATCTATGTACATCCTCCTGTACTTTAAATCATCTTTAGGTTACTTGCGATACCTAATATAATGTAAATGCTGTGTAAATAGTTGTTGTACTGTATTGTTTAGGAAATAATGATGACAAAAAGTCTGTACTTGTTCAATACAGATTCAATTTTTCCCCCCCAAATTTTCAATCCATGGTTGGTTGAATCCACAGATGCAAAACTCACAGATACAGAGAGTTGACTATACTTACAAAATATAAATATAACAAATTGAATGGCAAATGTGATTTCAAAGTACTAAAAATGAGCAATAAATATGAATATTTGGAAATATTTTGTTTTGGAAATATTTATAACATTTTGGGAATATTTTATGATGGATATTCTTGCCTCTTCATAAGTTCTTTTTAAATCACTGCATACAAAAACAATGCTATATGTTTATTCAACACACTTTTAAGCCTGTTGTTTTCCTTTGTTTTGTTTTAAGGCAAGTCAAGTGAGGCAGGGGGAGTGGAAAAGGAACAAAGAAATCTGTAACTGGTTGCGATCAATTAGTTGTAAACACCACTGCACTTGGACCTGTCTCCTTTGTTTTTAATTAAGTCAATGAAATCCTTATTCATACTAATAGGTGTTGTAAATGGTAATATACTCTTTTCATTTAGCAATAGAAATTTCTTTTTAGTCTTCATCTAAAGTAATTTATTTTGTTTGATCATCAAACTTAAAGCAATTATTGATTCAAGATTTAAAAAATGGATTTTTTAATCCAAATGTTTTTCTTTAATGTTTCAAATTTCTGTTCCACAGAGGTAAAAAGTTATAATATTTCTCATTTGGTTCAAAACTGTCTTCATTAATAATGTTCTTTCAGTTAGCTGCACAATCTTGGGAACATGTAGTAACTAAAATGTTCACTTTTAAGTCTTATTTACCATAACTTTAATGTCTTTTGGCATCCTTGGATATATCTGAAGTATTAGAATATACCATTATTTGTTCCCTGTAGTTTCACAGTTATTTCTTTGAGGGTGTTGAAAATAATAAGTTGCTAAATTTGTCCTCCAGTTTTTCAGCAATATTTGCCAGCTAAGATTTTTATTCCTTTTTTAAAAGGGGGGGATAATTTATTCCTACATTTTATACCATCTTCTCTGCTTAGTATTTTCTTTCTCAACAACCAATGAATGCACTTCAATCTTGTATTCTCAGTGGATATGGTTAGTTCCAGCCTCTGAACAAAATATTTTAGAAAGCTATTTAGTGAGCTTCCTTTCATGATAGTATAACAGTTTTTATTATGTTTTACCAATGAGATTTGGTGGAATTTTTGTGGTAAAGCTTTGTTATATTAAATAGTGATTCCAACCAACTCTTTTAGTAGCCTCCTAATTTTTAAGAATGATTCTGCTCTTGTTTTCCAGTCATATTTGCTGCTTCATCACTTATAATTACTGTACATTTTTAAAAGTTTAATTTATATTGATTAGCAATGCACTTTATAGTTCTATAAATAGATTTAAACTAGTTGTATGGGAGGTTAAAGTTTTTACAATACAAAAATCTTACATTAAATGGTCTTTACAGATGTTTCTGACATAAATTGAAGGAACTCCTATCAAGTTGGGTCGTGAAGTTTATACCATGCTAAAACTGAGTTATAAACAGTTTCTTGTTATTCTGTAATACTACAGGATTTATGTAATAGTGTATTATTGCCAAAAGATATAGTTTATGATTTATCACCACTTTTATTATTAAAAAGGTACATTCTCAAAAACATACATTTTCTGCACATGTTAAAAGTAAAAAAAATGTTCAGTGGCTATGTGAGCCATTTTCTTTTGCTATGTATTAGGCAACTAAATGATGATAACAAGAATCACTAAAAATTGTGCCGATAACTTTGTCTATTTTCTTTCTCTGAAAATATTTCGGGAATGTAGAACATGCTATTTACCCAAGTGTGTTTTTATTTTTGAAGGTTTTAATCTTTCATTCACAAAATATATATATCATAACAAATAATACTTGGGGTTTATCATTTTTATTAGTTTTTTACACACTTTTTTTTTAGTTTTTAAAAAAATTTTTATTGAATCAAAATTGATTATACATATTTTTGGGGTTTACCATTGAGATATGTTGATCAAATCAATATTACTAGCTATATATTGTTACAAATCGTAATTATTCTTTATGCCCCTTGTGCAATCTCTCCCTATCCCCCTTTCCCTCTCCTTTCCCCCCAATTACCCTAGATTTCTTCTCTCTTTCTGAAAGAATAATGGTTACTCTATTGATTTGCTGCCTAGGTGATCTGTCCAATGCTGAGAGGTGTGGTCAGGTCCCCCAATATTATCATAGAGCAGATGCTTCTTCTGTTACTCTGAAATGGGCTTTGTAGAGAGAGACATCCTCTTCTTTTCTTTATCTCTGCTGGTGACTCTCCTTGTGTCAATGCACTCCAGTGGCCAGTGGACCATCTGCGTGGTAGTTGTGGCATCTAGCTGCTTTCGCAGCAGCCGTGGTTATTGCGGTGGCTGTGGTGGGCCACTCACATGGAGGTGATGTTTTTGGCACGCTCCTTGGT
Source organism: Galeopterus variegatus (assembly GCF_000696425.1). NCBI lineage: Eukaryota > Metazoa > Chordata > Mammalia > Dermoptera > Cynocephalidae > Galeopterus > Galeopterus variegatus. Next base: position 64,562 of record NW_007727800.1, on the reverse strand, counting down.
GCTGGCAGTATGCCTGGATGTGGGGAGTGTCTGGTCCCTGGCTCCATGCCTCAGGTCCCTGGGCCTGGTTGTGGGCAGGGGGTCTGGTCCCCAGCTCTATGCCTTGAGTCACCGGGAGGGCCCTGAGGTGCTGGCCTGGTTGTGGGAAGGGGGTCAGGTCCACTTCTCCATGCCTTGGGTCCCCAGGCAGGCCCCAAGGTGCTGGTGTGGTGTGCCTGGTTGTGGGAGGGGGCTCCAATCCTCAAGTTCCTGGGCAGGGCCCCAAGGTGCTGGCGGTGTGAGTGGTTTTGGGTGGGGGTCCTGTCCCTGGGTCCATGCCTTATGTCCCCTGGTGGGCCCCAAGGCGCTGGTGTTGTGCCTGGGCCAGAACTAAATTTTTGTCCTTTGCTCACTTCTACAACAGGGGAACTTCCTGTGGGAACCAGTACTTGAACTGTGTGGTTGAACTAAATTGCTGCTTTGCTGCTGTTTCCCTAGGGAAGGCTTTTTGTGCAACTCAGGGCTTAATGATTGACCTTATAGGTACTTCCGGCTCTCCAGAGACCTGTTGCTCCTGCGTTGTGTAGAAACTCTGATCTAGGCCTGAATTTTTTCATCAAACTGCACCCCATGCAATTCTGCATTCCCGACCAGTCTCCTCTCAGTGGCCCTGCGCCGATTGTGGGGCAGATCAGCCGCCCTTGCTGTGTCCCAGTGTTCTCCAGGCGGGCCCGTCTCCCCCACCACCTGTGCTTCAGACACTTACCATGGGACGGACTCTGCGCTGTTCCTTTGTGATGACTCACCGTCCTCTGAATGGCTCCCCTTTTACAGCTGTTCTGGCTCCTTGCTCCTGCGTGGGCCCATAGGAACCCTATTAGTGGTCTTGCTCTCCTGGGGGCCAGCAAGGCTCTCTTCTCCCCTGCTGCCTCCAAGTGACTCCATCTGAAGGGCATAGCTGCAGCTTCTGCCAGCTCCTGCTCCATGCGCTCAGCAGCTGGAGCCTTAAAGCAACCACGGCCTGAAATGCTCCGAGCAGTTTTTTCTTTCTCTCATCGTGGTTTCTCCTGCCTTCATGCACTCTGTAGGTCTCTCCTCCCCTTCCCCTGAGCTCCAGCAGCTCCAGCAGCTCCAGCTTGGCTGATGTTACATTTTTATAGTTGTAAATTGGTTGATTTGTGGGAGAGAGTGATGCTGAGGGCTGTCTGTTCTGTCATCTTGACCGGAACTCTTTTTTCAGTATTTTTAATGTATACCCTTCCCAATACAATGTGCCTCTTTACTTTTTATCTTGTTTTTTCTTCTAAAACCAAAGTTATCTATTTTAATATCAGTTTGATTTGTTTAATTAATATATTTTATGTTAAAATTGTTGTGAACTTGAAAAATATTAAGATTTGTAACCAAAGCACAGTTGACACTTTTATGGCCAGTGGGTAATAATTGTTCCAAAATTTTCATAACTACAATGAAGTATGTTGATACAATAACATTACACACACACACACTAACAGTACACTAGATTATTAACTCTTCTATTTTGGTGATGGTGAAAGTGAACATCAGATATCAAAAAATTAGATGAGGGAAATATTGAGTAATCTATTTTTGTTTGATATGTGTATTGATCACAAACCTTTACTAATATTTACTTAATGCTCTCCCTAGAACCTCTCACAGCTCCTCGCATTCAGTAAATCTGAGCTAAATAAATAAAAGTCTGGGAAATGAAGGAAAGAAAAATTAACTGAATGTCATAACTTAAAGTTAATTTTATCAGAATTGCCACCAACAAATTGATACTAGCATTTAGATGCTAAAAGGAACTTGCTGAGCAAACTAACTTTTTCAGTTATCTCTCCATGGATAGTCAGGGCAGTTATTCTTCACTTATCAAACATACTGCTTTCCATTAAGATCATTCATTTGGCACTATGGAACATTAGACATATTTTTAGATGTTTATTTATTAGCAACTAAATGTCACAGGCTAGGGATTTCAGAGGTAAATAATATTGTCAGTTTTCAAGGAGCTCATGATCTAGAGGGCGGTCAATAAACTAGTCATAGTGGAGATGTGGAATCAGTGTTGAGGAAGTACAAAGTTCCTTGAGTGTTTGTGGTAATCAGAGTCAGGAAAAGCTTCACAGTGGAAATGGAATTAAGCTTAGTTGAAGATAGAGTAAGATTTCATCAACTGGAGGTGGCAGAGATAGCATTCTGACATGGACAGCATGTGAAAAGGCAGGAAAGCCTTAGTGTCACATATTTATTAGTTTTGTCTCCCTGAAATATTTTGTAAATTGTATTGAGTGTTCAGAGATGACAGAAAGGCAGTCAGGGATCATTTCATGGAAGACTGTGCTGAGAAGATTAGATGATTTAAAGCAGGTGATGTGTTCAAATTTGCAGTCTTGAAAGAGTGCTTAGTATTATCCTGGTTATGTGTTTAGCAGATATGGCAAGGACTGATTGTTATGATATGATAGTTATATAATAAAAAAGGAATTTGGAATGCTATTTATTTTCAAAGACCCTCATGAACATTTTCTAACCTATCTTTATAGCCTACTTAATCAGGTAGATGCCTTGTTGAAAATTTTGTTTTTCTTGAAAACTTAGAGGCTTAACTTTTACAAATAATTACATTGCCTTATGAGCAGAAGTAAAATATGTTTTCCTGGTCCAGAGCATTTAATCACCAGTGCAAGACAGTCCAGAGTACTCTTTGACTGGCAGAATTTGAGATGGTGATTGCTCCATCATCTTGGGTACCGAAATGAAAAGACGTGGGCCCTCCGATGGCCCATGATGAACATCTAGTGTGAGAAAAAGGCTTTGTTATTTTAAGCCACTGAGATTTTGCAGTGTTTACCTGATAAATGTTACCTGAACCTTATGTAACCTGTCTTTACTGATGCAATCTATATATTAAAACAATTTTAGTTTGGAAATAAAATTATTTTAGAAGGAATCATTGTACAAAAATTTATAGAAAACTTTTACCTATCTGATTTAGAGAAATTGGAATCATGATAATTCAGGTACATAGCAACATAAAAGTTTCTATAATATATGTAAAATATGAAATGGGTTATTGCAACTAAGAAAGTCATTTTGAAAGAGATTAAAATTACCTTATCTTTAATTTGTTAACATGAATACAATAAGTTTGATGTTAAATCCCTTACAAAACTAGGTAAAAATTGAAGACAATTACAATTTTTTTTTCCTTTTTGTCTTTTTTTCGTGACCGGTAACGGGATCGCAACCCTCGGTGTCGCGTCCGCACCGTGCTCAACCAGTGAGCGGACTGGTCTCTATATGGGATCCGAACCCTCGGCGGGAGCGCCGCACTCTACTGAGTGCGCCACCGGGCCGGCCCGACAATTGCAATTTTTTATGTCACTGAATTTTATCTTACACATGATTTTATTTTACAATATATGTTTGCATGATAAGGAATCTAAGTGGTTCATTTGTTCTTTGATATTTAAAGTTCCAAAATAATCTATATGTACATTTGAAAATAAGGAGTGTGGTGATATTAATGCTTATTTGAAAATGTGAGTTACTAAAGCAATTTGTATTTTATTGACATCAATTCAGCTTGTCAATTTTTAAATTTAATTTAGAATAATCATCTTTATTGAACCTTAATCTTCCTATAAGAAATTCTTATTGTATTTTGATTGTTATAACTAATTATGAATAACGAGTAAAAATTATACACATATACAAACTGATATATGCTTAAAATTATTACCATTTACTAATTGTAAACGAGATTTCCATACTAAATGATTCCTATTTATCTAGGTAATAAATTTAAACTATAGAAAAAAATGCACTGTAAGTTGTACTGTAAATAAACTATTAGCAATGAGTATCACTGCGAGAGCTGGTAGTATATGAATTATGCACTGCAAACTTATTATCTCTGTGTCATTAGTATGTAAGATAATGAACCTAATTACCATGGCTTTAAACTTGGGGGGAGTTAGCAATTTATGTATGGAACTTTCTGGGCTGTAGTTACTACCCACAAGGGTACTGAGAGAACTGCAGACACTACTTCTGTGTTTTGTTGCTGAGACGTTCTTTCTCCTTACTTGCTTCTTTGTTGATAAGTTAGTTTTTATTTATTTTTAGGGTTAGAGTTATGGGATTTTTCTCTTGCTTGAATACCTTTTTAAAGGAGTTATGAGAAATATTTAAGTATTATAATATCTGTTCTTTTTAGTGTAATTTTGTGTTGTAGGTAGACAAAATATTAAAGGTATGTATTCCTCCATTCACTCATCTAAGTTATTATTATCTATTATAGTAGATTACCATAGATAGTGTAATTACTTGAAAAATCTAGGCTAAAAGATTAGTAGTCACTTTTCTCCCGTAAAAGGATTTGGGCTAAAATAATTTACTTTCAAAGTACTTGCTATTAGCATATAGCCCTTTCTGATCTTTATTGTCTCTGATCTTAACTTAAGGTTTTGATGAACTTCTTGCTGCTATTTTCTCTCTTATATTATAGTATAAATTATGTGTAATAAGCCATCCTAATTAATGTTGGTAAATCTACAACTGCTTCAATTATACACTAATAAATTATACACTAATTTAATTCTACTTAGCAGAATACAGTACATCATTAATCGGTTTCATACTTAATATAACAGATTTAGAAGTAATCAAAATTTGAAGCATTTTATTTAGCTGGGAAAAAATGAAGGTTCATAATGTCTGGTAATTCACATATTAACTGTGATAAACTAAGAGGTTTAGTGATAAAAAATGGAGTGCAGCTGCCATTTCAGTTTATTGTTGAATGCCATGTGCTGAGTGATGATTATATAATATGTTTAGATATTAATACTATAGTACAATTTTGTATTCTACCATTTCCCTTAATTATTATCATTATTTTCTTATGCTGCTAAATGATTTTCTGTAACATCATCATTTAACATATATGTAATATCATATGGGTATACCTTAATTCATTGTTTTTTAACTTTCTCCTTGTGACACACAGAATATTAGTAGTTGGTTTTGAACATGTAAGCATTTGTGCAAATGTATTTTTTCCAGGATTGTACTAAAGAAAAAAGATGATTAGATATAGTTAACTTGAAAATCTTGAACAAAGTGATTTTTTATGGTTTTTGTTGATTTTTTTTTTCCGTGTTGAAGTGGTAACCTAAGTTTGCCTCAGAATTCTTAGGAGTGAGTTATAAATTCACCATAATCATTTTTCTCCATTATCTGCTTATTGAGTTAAATGATTTAGATTGACTTTCATTACTCATTTTTTCTATACATTTTCATATTATTGGGAATACTCCTTGTCCTGCTTAGATTTCTTCCCAATAAATTAGTATTTCTTTGCTCACCTATCTTGTATTTCCATATAAGAATGTTCTAGGTGGGATTTTCTAGGTTTTAAAGACTGTGTTTAAATACATTTTACCTTTTTGAGAAAGTTATTTTTGGTAACAAGTTTCAGGAAACCCTGTGGGTCTTTGATCTATCATATTGCAGGGCCATTTTTTAAAAACTCAAAAGTAGTATATGCACATGGTTAAAAATCAAATAGAACAGATGGTCTTATAATGAAAAACAAGAGAAATCCTGTCCCTCAATCCCCACTCCCCCAAAGGGAGCCACTTTTAACTAATTCTAATTTGAGTGCTTATTGTAGTTATCTCAGCCTATAATAGGACTATGTATTATTTCTTGATATTTCTGTTTTTCTTTGTTCTATGATTAGATGAGTCTATCTTACACCACCTGTACCTTTTCTCACCCTTCCTAGTTTTGATCACTATTCTAAGTTCCTAAATTGGTTAATTGTAACTTCAAATAATAGAGGGAAACAGATTTCATGTTTTACTAGTTGCATTCCCTGTCTACTGTTTCTAGACTTCTATTAATTTTAATGTCATCAAAGTTGATAATGCTAAGAACTTTTCTATATTAAAGTAATTCTTACATGAGTAAAAAACTGATTAGCACCAGAAGGTTTACAATGAAATATAACTACCTCCTGCCCGCCCCTCGGTTTTCCAGAAACAACCGCTTAAAGTACAGTTAGCTTGTTCCTTCTGATACTACTTTATTTCTAAATGATATGCTTATTTAGCTGTTCTTGATTAACCAATGTTAGATGTTATCTATCAGCCTTTTTGTGGGGACTTTGGATTTGGTGCCCGGAGGGGGAAGGGTCTGGGATGCCTGATAGTTGGCCTCAACCCACCCCTTCCTCTTACCGGGTTCCTGACTTTGCCACAGGAAAGAATTCAAGAATAAAGTCACAGCAGAAAGTGAGAACAGGTTTAATATAATGAATAAGAGATGCAGATTTCACAGAGAGAGTGTGGCATAGCTCCAGAGACTGAGCAGGGCCCACACCAAGTTTAATACAAAAGTAAGAAATACACACTTAAAGTTTAGTACAGAGTGCAGGGTGGCTCCAGAGAGTGAGCAGCTGCTTACTGAAAGTAAGTTTGGTACAAAAAGAAAGAAGTACACACTCCACAGGCAGAGTGCAGGTTAGCTCTAGGAGAGTGAGCAACAGCCCTGCCTTCTGTTGGGATTCAGCTTTTATAATTTTGCTATCTAATACACATTTGTGCTATCTTGATGAATATTTAACTAAGGGGGTGGTTCCCTGTTATGTAACATAGTATTACACATGCTCAGTTCTCTTTTTGGAAAATGTTCATTTGTCAAATTCTGTCACATGCACTGAACATATTTGACCATATTCTGTGCTCTTTATCATCCCTAGTGGAAGGTCTTTCAAGGGACAAACTACCTTCCACTGAGCATGCTTTGTCACTGGGCTCATATAAGCCTATATAAATTCCTTTTACTGAGCATGCTCAGCTACTGCATTTGCATAAGTCCACCCCTTGTGGTCTCAATCTCCCCGTGTTGGTGCTGAAAATAGGTCCAACAAATAACAGTAACTCTTCTCCAGAGGAGGACCTAGAGGAGGGGACTGAGACCTTGGGCAATGGCTTGAAACCCAGAGGTGTGTCCTGTATCCTAAGCCCACAGAAACTGTGCACCTCCTATCTCAGATTCAGATCACATTATACACCTACTCCCCTTTCTGAAGAATTAGGTAATAATTTTGGCTAAATCTATAAGCAATCTGTAATTGATACTTACATTATGATGTCCATGTAAATATTGAGTGATGTAATGAACTATATTGCAGGTATTTGCTTAAAGAAATTTTTGGTCCTCCCTCCCTGATGCCATGTTATTTCTTACTTTGTTTATTCATTTGCCTAGTTTCCTATGGGCTGATTTGCTAATTTTCCTCTCAGTGTTTCAACAGATCTCTCAGGCACTACCCATTAATTTTTCTTCAACTGTTTATCATAAGTCCAAAAGCTCACTATATATATTTCCCCCCCAGTGGAGACTTCTCTCCTTTAACCCTCTATGCTGCTTTAATCAAAAAAATTTTTTTTAATTAAAATAATCAAGGGCCGGCCCGGTGGCGCACTGGAGAGTGCGCCGCTTGGGAGCGCCACTCCCGCTGAGGGTTCGGATCCCATGTGGAGACCGGTTCCCGCTCACTGGCTGAGCGCGGTGCGGGCGCAACACCAAGGGTTGCGATCCCGTTGCCGGTCCCCGGTACAGGCGCACTGGAGAGTGCGCCGCTTGGGAGCGCCACTCCCGCTGAGGGTTCGGATCCCATGTGGAGACCGGTTCCCGCTCACTGGCTGAGCGTGGTGCGGGTGCAACACCGAGGGTTGCGATCCCGTTACCGGTTAGTAAAAAAGACAAAAAGGAAAAAAAAAATCAAAAAAATTGTTTGTTTACTTTTTATAGTTCTGAACCTAGGACTTCCCTTTGTTCTTTGTTGGATAATTTGCTTTTTGGTTGTTTTTGCTCTAGTTTTTCCCCCTCAGTTTACTAAAGCATATTCTCCAGAGCTTCCTGAAAAAAGAATATGTGAAAATTAAAATTTTTGAGTACTTGCAGCTCTAAAATGTCTTTATTCTACCTTCACATTAGATTGATATTTCAATTGGGTATGGAATTGTACATTGAAAATAATTTTTTCTGAAAAATTTGAAGGCCTCGTTCCATTAATAGCCAGTGTTGTCTATGAGAAGTCTGATGCCATAGTGATTTCTTATCCTTTATATGTGACCTAATTTTTATTTTTTGACACTCTTAGAATCTATCCCCCTGGTATTCTGAAATTTCTTGATGTGATATTTCTTAACTATGGCTCTTTTTTTTTCATTTTGCTGAGCATGTAATAGGCCCTTATAATTCACAGACTTAAATGTTCTTTTTGCCATTTTTGTCATACAGTTTTTGTAATTTCCTCTCTACCATTTTTTTCTATTCTTTTTCTCTAAAGCTACGAATTAATTTTATTAACCAATTTTCTATTAATGGACACACTGAGTTTTTCTGGTTTTTTATTACCAAAATCACTCACATTTATCTTTTTGCACATGCTTTCACAAAATTGTGCTGATTTTCTATAAAATATAACTAAAAGGAATGCATTTGAGAGATGCCAAATTGTCCTTTGTAAAGGTTATATTAGTTATTTATGATACATGAGTATAATAGTTCTTATTTATGCGTGCCATCTGTTTGATAGGTGGAAACATGACATTTAACAGTTCTGATAAGCTTTGTTTTCCCTGATTCCTGATGAGGTTAAGAGCATTAGAATTTTTTTTTTAATTGATAATATTTCTTATGCACAACATGATGTTTTGGAGTATGTATAAATTGTGGAACGACTAAATCTACATAATTAACATATGCGTTACTTCACACAGTTAATCATTTTTGTGTAGAGAACACTTCATATCTACTCTTTTAGCATTTTTTAACAATACAATGTATTGTTATTTACTATAGTCACCATGTTGTACAATAGATCCCTTGAACTTATTTCTCCTATCTAACTGAATTTTTGTATCCTTTGACTAACATCTTCCCCTCGCAGCTGCCAACTTTCCCATCTCCTGGTAAGCACCCTTACTTCTATATGATACTTTTTTAGATTCTATATATGAGTGAGATCATGTGGTTTTGTATTTCTGTGCCTGGCTTATTTCATTTAACACAATGTCTTTGAGGTACATTCATGTTATGACAGGATATTCTTATCTTTTTAATGGCTGAATAGTATTCCACTGTGTATATATGCCATATTTTCTTTATGCATTCATCTGTTGAGAGACACTTAGGTTGATCCTGTATCTTGCCTATTGTGAATAATGCAGCAGTGAACATGGGAGTGCTGAAGGCTCTTCGATATACTGATTTCCTTCCCTTTGGATATATACCCAGTAGTGGGATTGCTGGATGATATGGTAGTTCTATTTTTAGTGTTTTTGAGGAACTTCCATACTGTTTTCCATAATGGCTCTGATAATTTACATTCTCTTTTCAAGTGTTCCCTTTTCTCCACATTTTGACCAGCACTTGTTATCTTTTGTCTTTTTGATAATAGCCGTTCTTTTTTGGCTGTACAGGGATCCAAGCCCTTGTCCTTGGTGTTTTTACACCATGCTGTAACCAGCCGAGATAACTGGCCAGCTTGATGATAGCCATTGTAACAGGTGTGAGGTGATACCTCATTGTGGTTTTGATTTGCCTTTCCCTGGTATTTAGTGATGTTGAGCATTTTTTTTCATATATCTGTTGGTCATTTGTATGTCTTCTTTTGAGTAATATCTATTCAATCCTTTGCCCATTTTAAAATCAGATTATTTGTTTTCTTGCTATTGAATTCATTGTATATTTGGGATATTAACCCTTATAAGATGAATAGTTTACAAATATTTTTTCCCATTCTGTAGGTTGTCTCTTCACTCTGTTAATTGTTTCCTTTATTGTGGAGAAGCTTTTTAGTTTGATATAATCTCATTTGTCTGTTTTTGCTTTTGTTGCCTGTGCTTTTGGTGTCATACTCAAAAAATCATGGCCCAGACCTGTGTAATGAAGCTTTGCCCCTATGTTTTCTCCCAATGTTTTCATAGTTTCGGGACTTACATTTACGTCTTTAATCTATTTTGAGTTTATTTTTGTATATGATGTGAGATAAGGGTTTAATTTGAAAGCATTTATTTAATCGACCATTTGTAATCCTGTATTTTACAAAGACTTTCTTGTACTCATTCTGCCTATAAGCCTTTTTGGCCATTTTCTCCTCCATTTGTACCTAATATTATTCCTTAAAATTTTAGCATTCTGATGGAGACAAACAAGCATGAGAGAACCACATCAAGAGTTAATGCGTGGAGGGGAAAAAAGGTCTGTTTCCTTAAGGCCTGTAGTGGCTGATTTAAACAATCCACTCCAAGCCTTTCTCTTGGCTTGGTCATTTTTGAGGCAAAGGTCATTCCCAAGTATAAGTGAACTAGTTAAGTGGGGTAGTGAGAGAACACCTTGCCATGAGACACAAAAGCTTTTAACTTTAAAATCAGGATTTGGATTTACTCTGTTTCTCTCTCCTTTGGGAGGTGGAGGATAGTGTGGGGAAAGCAGTGAGAGGAAGAATATTTGTCTTCAATTTGAACTTCAAATTCTGGCATGACTCTCCAACACTGAGTTAGAGTTGCTTTATCAAACACATTTCTTTTCAGTTTTCATATTATTTTGTCTCATTATGAAACCAACATGGAACTCATTCGATATTGATGAATAAATAACTAGTTTTATTCATTCATTATTCATTTATTCATTCAGTAATATTGTGTTAGTCTTTGGGGATATAAAAGTGTCACTGTCCTTTCTCTCATGGAACTTACAGTCGTAGGGATTGGTAGGAATCTAATTGATACAATATGTGCTTCTCAACAATAGAAAGACTGACTAATCAAAGAAACCTTTTGAATTTGGAGATAGACTTTTTAGAAGTGGAATGTGATGCTTTGCTTGTTTCTGTTTTCATGAACACATTTATTAGCTTTTGAGGTTTAAAACCCAGAGAGAGCGGAATGTCTTGTTTGGCAAAAAGACCTAATATGTAGTCCTATGAGCTCTTCAGTTGTTGCAAAACATAAATATTTAATAAGGAGTTCAGCAGAATAGATTAAATGTTTTTTAAAACTATGTTATAATTGACCTCATGGTTAACTGGCCTGGTTCAGGAATCTAACATTAATAGCAAAGTTCTCTTTTTCTTTTTTTCTCACACTGGAATACTTGATTTCTGCAAATACTGCACAGGGAAATTGAATAAGATGTCAAAAGTAGAAAGAAAGGGCCGGCCCGGTGGCGCACCCGCTTGGGAAGCGCGGCGGCGCTCCCGTCCGAGGGTTCGGATCCCACGTACAGACCGGCTCCCGCTCACTGGCTGAGCGAGGCGCGGGAGCAACGCCGAGGCTTGCGATCCCATCGCCGGTCCCCGGTCCGGTGCGGGGGCAACACTGAGGGTTGCGATCCGTTGCCGGACACGGAAAAAAGACAAAAAAAAAAAAAAGTAGAAAGAAAAAGAGAAACCTTGCCTTTCTCCTGTTTTACTAGGAAGTAGAAAACGTTTTTAGTGACAGACTATGCTTCATCATGAAAATACAATTGAGTATTTTAGGCCTTCACAAATTTGATTTCATTGTACTTAGTGATGGATGTTAGTAAGCTGTGTGAGATGGTAAGAAATTAAAGTATAAACAGGAACTCTCAAACTTGCCAGTTCCACAGTTTGTAGCATGAATTTTCTTGTTTTTAGTTTTTCCTTATGAAATATTTTAAGTATATAGAAAAATTTAGCAATACTAAAACAAACACTCATGTACCCAGTATTTCAACACTGTACTATATTTGTTAAAGATTTGAGTGGATGGAATCTTTCACCCAAATAAAAAAGGGGTAATAAAGCCTTAAAGGTACAGTTGGGGCCCTCTGTTTACTTCTCTGCTAGCCATTCTCCCGCTTATCCCAAAGGTTATTGGTATTCCAGTTTAATGTTTTTAGCTGGAAATGCCTTTCTTAGTGCCTAAATTATACATGTAAGTATCCATGAATGATATGAGGGATTGATTCGCAGGTACTAAAATATGTAAATGATATTTATTGTATTTATCCTTCACCTTGCTTTTTGTGCAAGGTACATTTTAAAGATTTTTCTATGTTAATGCATATAATTTATATCAATATAATTTATTTTCTGTTATATAATATTATGAATATGTCACAATTTATTCTCTGGTTGAGGACTTAACAGGATTTTCAATATTAGAAACACTGCTGCAATTAAGATTCTTTTGTTTATCTGTTTGTGCATATGTGAAAGATTCTCTAGGGCTGTACTGTTCAATACAATAGACATCAGCTGTATGACTATGTGGGTATTTAAGTTTCAATTAATTAAAATTAAATAAAATTAATTTAGTCCCTCAGTTGCATTAGCAACATTTCAGGTGCTCGGTAGCCACATGTAACTAGTGGCTAGTGTATTGGGTATTATAGATATAGAATAATTCCATTTTTGCAGAAAGTTCTATGGGATAGTGCTGCCTGGGGTTTATATCTGTGTGTGGAATTATTGGGTCATGGGGTATACACATCTTGCGTTTTACTAGAAATTGCTGAATTGTTCTCACCAGAAGTATCTGAAGGTTCCCTTTCTCAATTGTCTTGCTAAGAATTGGTATCAACAGAAATTTTAATTTCTGTTTTGATCGGTGTGAAATGTATCTCATTGTGGTTTTAATTTGCACTCTATAAATATCTAGTGAGGTTTAGCATCTTTTTTTATATTTATTGCCTTTTAGGGTACCTGTTTTGTGATTGCTTATTAGTGTGCTCATTTTTTATTTCTATTGGAATATTTTAAATAACTGGTACACGTTTTTTGTATTTTAATGATACTAATTCTTCAATTGTATTTGTTGCATATATCTGTGCCCAGTATGCAACTTGACTTTAATTTAGTGCTGTCTTTTTCTTCACAGAAATTTTAAAATTCGTTGTAATCAAATTTGTCAATCTTTCTTTTATGCTCTATGCTCTTAAGCTTTGTTTAAGAAATTTCTTTCTACCTGAGGTCAAAGAATTTCCTATATGTGCTCTTACAGAGTTTGATTTTTTTCATCTAGTTGAATATAAGTTTTATGTATGGTGTGAGGTAGAGTTCGAGGTTGAAGTTTTTTGGCATATGGATAACCAATTATCCTAGCCTAATTTTTTGAACGGTCCATTGTTATATATGGAATTTTCTATATATGTGGGGTCAGTTTCTGGGTTTAATTCTGTTCTGTTGGTCTGTTTATCCCTATACCAATATTTCATTTGAGTTTTCTTAAAAAGAACAGTGGTAGTTAAGTCCAAGTCCTCCCTGCAAAATTTACTGGAAGATTGTAATTTATAATGTAAAATACCAGAAAACAGTATTAAGACAACCAGCATAAGTGAACAAGAACATTTTTTCTGTGATAATATTTGAGAAAAGCTTGACTTAATTACCAAAGAGTGCAAAAAATGGATAACTTTCTGCAAGTCAGAATTTCTAGACACTTTCAAGTGGTGGATTGAGCCTATTTTTTTTTTTAAATCTGATTTTCACTTTTAATGTCATATGTTTTCTTCTGAGATATAACTGATTCATTTACCACCAATTTTATAAATTGGATTTGTGGTTTAACCATAATATGAAAAGAATTAAAAAAAAAAAAAAAAAAAAAAACCCAGCATAGGCCATATGGGTAGTAATTGAGCAAATGAATTTTAGAGTCATACTGCCTGTCTAATGATCTGTGATTCTAGGGCATGTGTGTGGGGATACTTACGGTATTAGCTTTACAAAGTGCTTGTGCTGATAACGTAGGTTAAGCATAAGTACCTAGCAAAGATCAAGAGCAGACTAAATAGTTGTTCTTAAAGTAACTGGACAATTATTGAAAGAGGGATGAGAGGAGGAGACTTAGGATGATGTGTATGTATGTATGAATGAGAAAGAAATGGGTTTTGGAAGAATTATTAAAGACCAAGCAACAATGGGAAAAAACTAGCCTGTGTCCTTCAGAAGCAAAAAGGAAGCAGAAGACAGTGAGTCAGATAGTGACCAGTACAGACACTAGGTGGTGCCATTAACCTATGCTGTTTATGTGAAGTCTTAGGAGGCTAAATAGCCTCGGGTTAGAAAGACAGAAAGGCGGTCACAAAGTAAGGGGTTAGTCAGGAATTGCTTGTATGTTAAATGTGAATTGTGTCATTGAGTATATTTCAAAGTAATATTGTATATAGTTCTTGATATTTTCTCCTCCAGTGATCATTTTGAAATATTTTCCGAGATTGGTGTTTTAAAGCAGTTTATCCACCAAATAAACTGTATTTTAAAAGTAACAATCCATTTCTTTCTAATTTTATTTATTTATTTATTTATTTATTTTTTGAGTTTTTATTTTGTCAATATACAATGTAGTTGATTATTATGTCCCATCACTGAAACCTCCCTCCCTCCTCCCTCTCCCCCCTCCCACCCAAGTGTGTCCCCTCCATTTGCTTGTTGTAAGAACTTCAAAAAAAAAAAAAAGTCGTGGTTGTTATATCTTCCTCTCCCCACCCCCGGGTTTTTTTTTTTTTTGTTTTTTTGTTTGTTTTTTCCTGCTACTGTGCTGAACTCTTTTATCACCTCTAAGAGTTTTTTTGTAGATGATTTGGGCTGTTTGATATATAGGATCATGTCATCTGCAAACAGGGACAGTTTGACTTCATCTTTTCCAATCTGGATGCCCTTTATTTCCTTCTCTTCTCTGATTGCTCTGGCTAATACTTCCAATACTATGTTGAATAGGAGTGGTGAGAGTGGGCATCCTTGTCTGGTTCCTGTTCTTAAAGGAAAAGCTTTCAGTTTTTCCCCATTCAGGATGATATTGGCAGTGGGTTTAGTAAATTAATTTGTTTATTTTTTAGCTCCCACCAATGAGTGAGAACATGTGGTATTTCTTTTTCTCTGCCTGACTCGTTTCACTTAATATTATTCTTTCAAGGTCCATCCATGTTGTTGCAAATGGCAGTATTTCATTCGTTTTTATAGCTGAGTAGTATTCCATTGTGTAGATATACCACATTTTCCATATCCACTCATCCAATGATGGACATTTGGGCTGATTCCAGCTCTTGGCTATTGTGAAGAGTGCTGCAATGACATTTCTTTCTAATTTTAAATTAGAGATTATATATTTTAAAAAGTCTGTTTAGGGCCGGCCCGTGGCTCACTCTGGAGAGTGTGGTGCTGATAACACCAAGGCCCTGGGTTTGGATCCCACATAGGGATGGCCGGTTCGCTCACTGGCTGAGCGTGGTGCTGGCAACACCAAGTCAAGGGTT
>NW_007727800.1:38240-48821 GCF_000696425.1 Galeopterus variegatus | reverse complement strand
CATCTTTAAAAAAAAAAAAAAAAAAGTCTGTTTAGAACCCATATTAAAAGAAGATAACTGAAATTTTCATATTGAAATGATTTAGTCAGAAGGAACTTGATGTTTTAATAAGCTTTCATGGCCTTATTCTAGGTCAAAGTACAATTTCATTTAACTTTTCAAGATACTGGCAATGATTCCTTGATTCCTATTACTTTTTTTTTTCAGATTACAGATTGGGAATAATTAAATGCATTATTTGATTTCTAGAGATGACTTACATCATTAAATTTTTATTGGTAGGTACATTGTACAAATAACAGAAACCCCAACTCAAACTGGTTTAAGCAAATGGAAATTTATTGGGTCACATATCTAAAAAGATCATGGTATGGCTGATTTCAGGTAAAGCTTGATCTGGTGGTTCAAATAATGTTTTCTGGACTGTCTTCAAGTTAGCTCTATTTTCCTTGGTTTTGGCTCCATTTGCAAATAGCCTCTCATCTCCTGGAGATAAGCTAGCTGCCATCAGCTAAGAGGCTTATATTCTCACTTTTTTACATCTGTTCTAGTGGCTCCAAAAACAAGTGTGGTATTTTGTCGTAGTAGGTCTGTTTGGGTTGGCTTGGGCTACATACCTGCTCTCATAACTGGAGATAGAGTTAGCGCTGCTAGAAACTTATGGATTAAGGGTGTTGGAGAGATGGTTCCCCAAAATCAGATTTGGATCTTGTTATGGGAATAAAGAATGGTTGTAAAATGCAGTCATTTCTTTAGGGAAGTCATCTTCACGCTGTTTTCATTCCTTTGGTTTCATTTTCAATTTTGTTTCACTAGAATTTGTTTTTACTTTAGTCTCATCTTTGTTACTTATTAGTTGTGTGACTTCTCAGAGTCCATTTCCTCATTGGCAAAATTAGGGATATGTCACCTGTTGATACAGATATTGTGACTGATAAGATAATGTATGTGAAATACCTAGCCTAGTGCCTGGCATATATTAGATATTCCGGAAAAGTTAGTTTACTTATAAGCATGGTTATTAGCCAGATACTTGGGGATTTTATCAGCTTTTGCTATACGTTTTAAATTAGTCTATAATCTGTCACTGTCACAAATGTAGTAAAGTTGTAATGATCAATTAAAAAACTATCAATTTAATTCACTGATTACTACTTTCAGTGCTTAAAATAACTGGTAGATACTGTTCTTTTCATGATTTTCCTATAATTTTATACTAGTATTGAATGTACAGGTTTAGCTTCTGCAAGATCTTTTAATTAATCTATAGTGGGAAATATAAATTATCTTTGAGGACTAGCAATAAATATAGTGAAAGTATGATAAATGATTTAATTGTTAGGGGAAATAATATAAACTACTTTATGTGTTTGAAGAATAGAAGGAAGTTGGCAGTAAGAGAGAAAGATGAATGATTAAGTATGGCTTAAACTTGTTTTTTAATTAAAGTGCTTCATTGCTGTGTACAGTATTCAGAAATGTATTTTAAATGTAACATTAATTTTTCAATTACCATTCATCTTTATTCAAAAATATTGCTTGTATTAATCATACCTTTTTTTCCCCACCAACTATAAGGCTTTTATCCATTGTGTAACATTAATTTTTCAATTACCATTCATCTTTATTCGAAAATATTGCTTGTATTAATCATACCTTTTTTTCCCCACCAACTATAAGGCTTTTATCCATTTAGATTAACTGGTGTGTAGTCTCAAGAAAGAGCCACCATAATGGTTTTTAAACTGTTTATACATTAGAGATTTAGTAACCCATATTTCCAATAACTAACAATACGCATGAAACCCTTGATAGGGATGGAATAGAACTAATTTTTTTCCTTATAAAATAATATAGTGGTACATCATTATTTGACTTATGGTATATTTAAATATGGTTAGCTACAAGCTGTGTTATCCTGGTATCTTTTACTCAGAATTCAGAAGTATCAATCTAAAATATAAAGAAGATCTTTTTACTAAATTCTCCAAATTACTTTTTTTTTTTCCTTTTTATCTTTTTTTTCGTGACCGGTAACGGGATCACAACCCTCAGTGTCGCGACCGTACCACGACCGGCAACGGGATCACAACCCTCGGTGTCGCGCCTGCACCACGCTCAGCCAGTGAGCGGACCGGTCTCTATATGGGATCCGAACCCTCGGCGGGAACACTGCCGCACTCCCAAGCGCTGCACTCTACTGAGTGCGCCACCAGGCCAGCCCCTCCAAATTACTTTTTATCGATACAATTAAAGCCACCTGAGAAAAAAAGTTGATGTGAACTGACCTGGCCAGTCATTTTATTGTTGGTTATTGTGTTTGTTATGTTTGCTTTGTTTATGTTGTAGTTACAGTTTATTTTTAAGAATGTTGTGTTATTCAGGGGTAAAAACAGTAAGAATGTGAAATGCTAATAGGGATAAAGGTATCAATCTGATGGTAATTAAAAATAGAGAAAGTTTTTAAAAAGTTAAATAGTGATAAATTGGTTTATTCCACAATAGGAATTATTTTTAAGGGCAAAGCAAGTGATTAAACATGTGAAAAGTAGTGTTGCTCTAGTGGGTTTTATCTATTCATACATACAATGTCAGAGATTAAAATGGAGACAGTTAAATATTTAATACATTGAAAGATAGCTATTGTAAACCCAGTAGATGTTAACATAGCACATTTTTGTGAAAAATAACTTTTTCAAAAGAAAAAAATTATAAAAAGAGGGATATTGTTTTACACTTTTGCAAATCTCTTTAATGTTTGACTTAACAGAAGACAGCTGGATTCTCATCTGCTTCTACATTCAGTCTGTTGCAATATACTGTTTTTGTTGAAGTAACTGAATGTGAATGAAATATGTTCTCATACAGATTTGCAGACTATGGCAGGTATTGCTAGTAAGAGCACAGTAGATGTACTGAGGACAAACTGAGTTAATCTTTTAAAACACACATATTAATACTCTAGACCTATTTCCTTAAAACATTTAAAAACAAGACAAAACAAAAACAAATAAGCACGCATTCCATTAGCCACCAGAGTGATGTCATCACATGTTATTTTGCCTCTGGAAAACTTCACTGTACACTTGTGTGAGAATAAAATCATAGAATGCAAATTGTCTTAATCTTGTGGGTTCCCTTAAAGAATTTTGGGGACCCTTGTCGTCCCTGAACCATACTTTGAGAACTGCTGGCCTATGCAATTGAACGTAATCAGTAAGAGACAATGGTAGAAATTCTTTTGAATTTACAGCAGGATCTGAGCATCAATATCAGATGTCTATTGATCTGAGAGTTTGAGAATTAAAGACTAAAGCAGTGTGTAGTGCTGCTGATCAAACTTGTCATAGCCAGAGTTAGTTCTGTAGGCTTACGGCCCTTTAAATGTAGGAGTATCTGAGGCAGCGGCAAGGCAACAATTCTGGATACCACTGCTGCTAAAAAGTTTCTTAGTGCACTTGTACAGAGATCATCAAGAAGAGAGGAATTATTACTGGTTACCAATTTTTAGTGTAGACAAAACTGTAACATTTTGGAGAAAAATGCCCAATAGAATACATATAGCAGTAAATTAGGAGTAGAGAATAACATTGTAGTCTTCCATTTGGCAGGTAAGTTTAGATTAAGGAAAAAATAAAACATAGGGTCTTCTGTATTGAGAATTTTTCTTTGTATCACATATCAAGTTGTGAGGTTTTCTGATACATCCAAAGTGTTCAGCTGAAGATTGGAGGCAGGACAGACCTTGGTTAGTATTTGGCAGTAATTAAGGATCAATTCTGATGTTGGAAATTTTAGCTCTAACACTGTTGATTAAGCAATTAAGCCATTTATGTTTTCATGCTTAAGGTTTAAAAGTATACCTACTTTACATTTTTATTCAGGTATATTTTAAGGCAGTTTTTGTTTTGAATGTATATATATGTTTTTTTTTCTTTCTAATTGTTTGTATTTATCAAAACTAATTACTTGGTATGACAAAGCCACTTGACATTTTCATATTAGCTTGAACTTCCCATTGACATGTCAAGTAAATACTTGTTTTTTTCTGAGTAGGAACCAACTGCACTGCAAATCCATTGATACTAAATTAATTGCAAGGATTTAACATGCAGAGAAACCTTAATTATTCCGAATATACTTGTGTTATGATGTTATGATGTGTAGATGATTTGTTTACTGTCTTTAATGTGACTCAGTCAAAATATATGTAGTTATTTGCATAAAGGGGAAGTGTTGCTAATATCTTTCACATTACTGAATGTTATATATAAAATTAATTTTTCTTATAAGGGAAGGGATATGAGAAAATTTTCACTCATTTCTGTTTCTTCTCTTTAATTTCTATAAAAATGTAGATTTAATTTTTTTAAGGCAGTGGAACAAATGATAGGAAGCAGCATTGGGTGCTGGCAAAATTTGAAGGTGTTTGCTTATCAGCTCTCAGTCTTCATCATTTACGTGACTCTTTATCCATAAACATCAGATTAAGTAGAAGGAAGGTTGATTGATCATGGCTGTTGACATTTTGACCTCATTTAAGAGCACCTTTGCTCACAGTGCTTCAGAGACACGGGTCTTTGTTTTTTGTTGTTGTTGTTGAACAGATGCTTATTTCTACTTTGGGATCTTTGCATTTGCTGTTTCCTTTTTCTGGAATATTCTTCGTATGGTTCTTTTTTTTTTTTTCTTCCATTTTTTGTCTTTTTTCGTGTCCGGCAACGGATCGCAACCCTCAGTGTTGCACCCGTACCGGACCGGGACCGGCAACGGGATCGCAACCCTTGGTGTTGCCCCCACACCTCGCTCAGCCAGTGAGCGGGAACTGGTCTGTATGTGGGATCCGAACCCTCGGCGGGAGCACCACCGCACTCCCAAGCAGCGCACTGTAGCAGTGCGCCACTGGGCCGGCCCTTCATATGGTTCTTTTTAAGATGTACTTTCAGTTCTCTGCCAAAATGATACGTTCTCATAGCACTTATCACTGTCTAAAGTGACTGTTTCTTGTTTATTATCATCTCCTCTAACTAGAATGTAAACTCCTTGGCTGGAACTTTGTCCTGTTCTCTTTTATATCCAGCCCTTAGAAAGTGGCTGGCACACAGAAGGAACTTAAATATTGTTGTATGAAGGAAGGAAAGAAAGAAGGAAGAGCATATTTAAATACTGTGTGATGAAAACATTACAAATATGCTTTATTCTTTATTCTGATTATAATTTAAAAGATAGTATTATAAATGCTTAATTTTATAGACCCCAGATAGTGATATTGTACTGCTCCTTATTGTGACAGATGAATTATAAGCCTTATGTGTTTAAATCAAGTCAGTTTGATGGAAAGCCTTTTATTTACAGAAGTTTGCTATTAGGTAATTTTGTCAGTTATTCTCATGTAATTATTTCATTTACAGCTTTGGCCAGCAATTTACAAAGAAACTTCAGTTAGTAGGACTTCCTGTTGCTCTGAGTGGGGCTCCTTCTACTCCTATTCAACTTTGGTCTGCCCACGGGTCCATCGTGTACCTTTTGTGAGGTTGTTACAGTGTGGATCCTCTCTGCTGCAGATGCGTGGGCTTTTGTCTTAAACAAGCACACATATAATTAGAAGTAGGAAAGAATAGAAAGGGGTAAAGTAGAAGAGAGGAGAGGATTTTTAAATGGATGAAACAAGGGTTCTTAAGTGAGAGTGTGGTAGGCACGGAGTTACACAGCCCAGATCCTCCTTCCAGGAAGAATTGCAGCCCACTTGTGGGGAGGACAGTCATCAGAACACATTCAGCTCTCAGCTCCTTCAAGGTCTGCCTCAGCTACTGAGAGCCTCCTTGCCTAAGGTCACACCCTTCCCAGGTCAGCTCTCATCCAACAGCCAGGACAGACAGGTATAAAGGCCCAGCCATTTTGTTCAAACAGACAATTCCTGGTGACTTCCAGAGATCCCTGCTAGGTTTCCTGAGGCTTTTTTGGGCCTGTATTGTAATTTGACTTCTCCTTCTGCCCAGTCCTGCTTTGTGCCCATGCCTTTGACAGGTGTTGCAAATAAACATCTTGCACCCCCAAACTATCTCAGTGTTTGTTTTCAGGGATAATACAGTAGGGAGAATACAGTAGGGAGATGTATGGGCTTTATGTTGTCCTTAAACCTTCTGTAAAATACTGTGCAAATCTTTTGCAGATATGCATTTTTCTGAGCAGGTCCTACAACTTTTATCATGTTCTTTAAGATAGACTTGAAAACTACAGGTCTTTCTCCTCAAGGACTTTTGATTTCTTTATTTACTCAGGGTCAAATAAATATTGTGAACCTTTGCTTTTGATCAATGTTCATGCCAAAGCTTTGTTTATATGGGAGCACTCTCCAATGACACAGCAGTTAGCACCCCGGCAAGGGCTGCCGCCACTGGTTCTAATATGCCATATTAACAGCCCTTGGAAGCCTGGAAAAAGTGATGGTTCATGTTAAATGACATAGAGATGTCAGAGCTGCATGTCAGTCAAAAGGCTCAGAGTCAGAAGGGTGCAAGGAATCAAAAGGCTCAGAGAAGTGAACATGCTAGAATGAATCTAGTGCGTAACACCAGAAAACCTATTCCTGGTGTTCCTGGGGCTAGGTGTTTGAAAGACACTCTGTTTATCAAGAAGGCGATAAAGAATGTGATAATGAGGGGAGCACCCACATCATAGAGAAGCTCAGTAGTGGCTGTTTGCTGTACATGGGGACTGATGGTGAAGATGCTTTTATAGAACTGGGCACGAGAGATGACAGCATTCTGGAATAGTTAAAGCTAGGAAGCCACACTTAACTCTCATAAATAAAGGGAGTGTGCTAGTTTCTATTGCCATAACAAATTGCCACAAATTTAGCAGCTTTAAAACAATATCCTTTTATTATCTCATAGTTCTGTAGGTCAGAAGTCTGGTATTGTGTTTCTAACTCGACTGTTTCTCTGCTCCCGGTTTCACAAGGCTGAAATGTTTGCAGGACTGTGTTCCTTTCTGGAGGCTTGAGGGATAAATGCTTCCAAGCTTATTCAGGTTGCAAGCTAAATTCAGTTACTTGCAGTTGTAGGACTGAGGTCCCCATGTGCTGTCTGGCTATTGGCTGGAGGATCTGTCACCTGTTTAATCTCTGCTGTATCTGTAGTTATGTGTGTGTGAGTGTTTAAAAATTGATCTCTGTTGTACCTTTGCTTTCTATCTGATTGATTTTTGTTCCTTTTTATCTTCCTTTACTTTCTTTGGGTTTAAATATTGTTCCTTTTCTAATATCTGAATATGATCACTTACCTCACTCATTCACAGCCTTTTTCTTTCCTAAGATGGGCACTTAAAGCTGTACATTTTTCTTAAAATAACTTTTGTGTTGTGTCATCCAGATTTTGTGAGATAATGTTTTAGTTATTTACTTCTAAGTGTTTCAAATTTCCTTTATGATTTCTTTTTTGACCTATTAATTATTTGGGAATTGTTTTTAAATATGGGCTTTAAAAAAGTTATCTATTTGTTTTTTAATGTAATTGCACATTGTGGTTAGAGAAAAAGTTCCATGTGATACCTGTGCTTAGAAATTTTTGAAATTTGTATTGTCCCATACACAATGACTTTTTGTAGTGTTTTATGTGTATTTGATAAAAAATATGTTTTCTAATTGTGGAATGCAGAAATCCGTATATTCCACATTATATGATCTGTACGTGATTGAGCTTGTTAATTATTATTTCCTGCCTATAATTTTTTTGTTTTATTTATATGTTTGGTCAATAATAGAAAAAGGTGTATAGAAATCCACCATGTGCTAGGTATGTCAATTTCTTCTCCAGATTTTTTTTTTTTTGGTTAATATATTTTGAGACTATTTTATTAGGTACCTGTACTTTTAGAATGTCTCACTTTTATATGTCTTACTGATAATCTGAACTTTAGAAAAATCGTTCTGTAGTGACTCTTTCTATGCTAGTCTTATTTTAAAGTTTATCTGATAGCAGTTATAGTTAAGCTTCTTTTTTTGGTTAACATTTGATCAATATAACCTTTTCCTTCTTTTACTCTTTAAACATTAGTTATCCTTATGCTTTTGATATGTCTTTTATAATAGCCATTAGTTGGCTTTTTTCTTTAATCTTATAATCTTTCTCTTTTAACATAATTGTAAGTTTTGATTTTTGTTTGTCCCTCTTTTTCTTTGTTCTCTTTTCTTGCCTTTTAAAAATAATTGAGTGTTTTCATGCAGAGTCTCACCAGCAGAGTTGTCAAACTTCTGATTTTTTCGCCAGCTTGATTACTAAATAATGGTGTTTCAGTTTACCTCTCATTTATTTTCTTTTTAAAGAGTGAAGTTGAGGATCTTGTTTAAAAACCATTTGTTTTTCCCTTTTCTGTGAAATGTCTGCTCATACCTTATCATCTATACCACACTTCCTTTTTAGTGATTTCGGGGACCATTTTTTATATTAGGAACACAAGACTTTTGTTTGTGATATGAGTTGCAAACATTTTTATAAGATTATAATTTGGATTTTTATTTTGCTAATTTTGCCATGGATAATTTTTATTGTTATGTAGTTGGATTAATTGTTTCTTTTAAGACTTCTAAATTCAGTTTTTTACTCTTAAATATTATATCCATTTATAATTTATCCTGAGACACAGTATGGGGAGTGGATCCTACTTTATCTTCTATAGCTGGTTATTCATTTAGTTGTTCTGTACTGTTTATTGACTACTCCCATCTGTTCTTCATTACTTTGAGATACTACTTTTACCATATGTTAATATCATATCTAACTTTCCATGCTTATTTTGGTTTGCTTGTAGACTTTCTTTTATGTTCCATTGGTGTGGCTTTTTGTTCATTTGCCAGTTTAATTATTGATGTATTATAATAGTTTTATTCTGAATTGGGCTATTCCCCTCTCATTTCTTCAGATTTAGAGTTTCCCACTTTATTTGTTATGTTTTGTTTTTGGTTTTTGGCAGCTGGCCAGTACAGGGATCTGAACCCTTGACCTTGGTCTTTTAACACCATGCTGTAACCAACTAAGCTAACTGACCAGACCTTTCCCACTTTATTTTTATTTGTTTATTTTTCAGCATTTCATCATGTTGCCTCATCTGTACCACTTATTCCACAAAATCAAAAAACTCCTAAAGCCTTTGCTGTGATAAGGGGATTATACTGAAGTTAGGAATTAACATGAAGTAAATTGATATCTTGATATTGAGTCTTGGATAGGGAACCAAGAGCATGGTATGTCCTTTCATTGCTTCTGTTTAAAGTCTTATACCTTCAGGAGTGCTTTAAATTTATTTTCTTATAGGTCTTACACATTTTTAAAATTTATCTTTTTTTAAAATTTATTTTGTGAATCAAATACTTTTTTAGATTGTTTTGGTTAATATAGAAGACAGTTATGGACTTTTATATATTAATTGTTTACTCATTTACCTTACCACATTCTCTTATTGTGTATAGTAAGATTTCAGATAATTTTTGGGGGAAATTTTTTTAAGCTGTGCAATAATAACAGCTTCAAGTAGTAATGAATTTACCTCTCAATTCCTGATATTTATACCTCTAGTTTTCCTTATTTTGTTTAATGGTGTTAGCTAGTATTTCAGCACACTGTTAGTGATAGTGGGGATAGTGGGCATCCTTGTATTATTGGTAACTTGGCAAATTAGTGGTATAGTTTTGCTGTAGTACTTCTATCTAGCATTTTTTACAGGTTCTTTTTAGTGAATTTCCACCACTGGACCTTCTTGCCACATTTTGTGCTTTTCTTCATCTTGCAAGGCTGGTGCTTTTGACATAGCTTACAGTCAGCATTCATAGTTGTTCTATACCATCATTGATTACTCCATCTTTTCCTTATTAATTTGCAATACCTTCTGACTATATTTGCTGCCTAATTCTACTGAAAATAAAATACTATTTTGGTTATTATTGATTTTGTATGAGTTCTAATAGGAGGAAGAAAGTGTTCTTGTCAGAAGTTTCAAAATGAGAGTTAGGAGCCTGAATTAAACCACAACTCCATTTTCCTTGTTCCCTGTATAGAATTGGAATACTTAGAGTTGCTCAGATTTGAGTAATCATATGCCGCTCTTTGGGGCACTGGTTATTATAAAACCAGCTTACTTAAAGTGGACATTTTTTGGTGTAAAGCTATTCTAAATCTCAGGAATGTGTTTAATTTTTGTTTTTTGTCAAAATTGCCTTTGCATTTTTTATGGTAGTGTTCCATTGTCTTCTAGCTTTCCATGTTGCTATGGTGAAATCTGATGACATTCTGATTTTAGGTGCTTTGTTGGAAACTTTTTTTTTCTACAAAAGCTTTTAGGGTACTCTCTTTGTCCTTAGTATGGGTCTCTTTTTTTTTTTTTAATTTTTATTTTGTCAATATACAATGTAGTTGATTATTATGTCCCATCACTGAAACCTCCCTCCTTCCTCCCTCTCCCCCCTCCCACCCAAGCGTGTCCCCTCCATATGCTTGTTGTAAGAACTTCAAAAAAAATTGTGGTTGTTATATCTTCCCCCCCCCCCCCGGTGTTTTTTTTTTGTGGGGGGGGGGGGGGGGGGGA